>NC_064282.1:4345382-4405572 GCF_019186545.1 Solanum stenotomum
CTCAGAAATACAGGCAAAGGCACAGGGAGCAATTGATACTGCAGAAGATCAAATGCGCATGAACAAGCAATGTTGGCTACATCACTGTAGTTGTTTATATGATCTTGGTGGTTAATAATCAATGAAAACATATGGAATATTAGCATCTGTTCAGACACTCATAAAATTAAGAGGTTTTAACTATTTATTTTTCCACACTGATCATTAATCATGTCCTAGTAAACTGCTTACTGTTATCTCTCACATTTTAGGCATTTCGAAACGAAGAAATATATCACATCAAAAACTTCTTACATGACTAGGAATCTACAGGAGCACTTCTTTACAGCACTAGAGAATTAAGCCACCGATTAGTCGCGAAGAGTCTTTATATCATCCACAAGTTCTTGAAGTTCCAATGAGGGTACCGGACACCGGGTGGGAAACCAAAAAAGAAGGCGTGTTAGATTGTCCCACATTGTTTCACCTCATGTCTGTATTCTTAACATTAACATGCTAGGTAGGGGTGGTTGGCAACTGGTAGTATAAGTATCAAGAGATAATTATTTAATTGAGTACACTAGAAACATGGAAACAATCTCAATTACAAAAACTATATTCCTTCTCCAGATTTGGATATTGCTAAATGTTTCCTCCAGTTTTGCTCACAGTCAATTTCCAGCATTTAGGAAGCTCCAACTTCCATCACGAATCGTTGGCCCTGAATCTGTTGCGTTCGATAAAAAAGGTGATGGACCTTACACTGGTGTTGTAGATGGCAAAATAGTCAAATATGAAGGTCCAAAAATTGGATTCACTGATTTTGCTATAACATCACCAAATAGGTAACTAAATTCAATTTCTAAGCTTGACTTCTTTTTTTTTGGAAACTCGGTGAGCACTTTGTGCGCACTGGGAAAACCCCCATTGTGTAATAGCCTGCAAACCACATAGGGGATATAAACCGCATTCGGCAAGCCCTATGCAACAGACTCACAACGCATTGAGGGGGGATCGATTCCGGGTAATCCAAACCAACCGAGTCATCCTAAAGGATTAACTTTTATTTTTGTCTTGTCCTTATTTTATGCACTTTTAGGACCAAGATAAGATGTGATGGCACAAATGACCTAAAATCACAACGAATATGTGGGAACCCGTTGGGGCTTGAGTTTTACAGAAAAACCGGTGACCTCTACACAGTTGATGCATATTATGGAATTTTGGTGGTTGGACCAACCGGAGGACTTGCTACACAACTTGTTACTAGCTTTGAGGGTACTCGTTTTGGCATTCTCGATGCACTAAACATTGACCAAAAAACCGGAGTCATTTATTTTGTAGATGCAGGAGCAATATTCCGGATTGGGTTTGTCCCTCTAAAACTTATTTTGCAAAAACTACATTTAATATGCAAAAAGAGGTAAACTAACTGAATTTGAAACTACTTGGCAGCAGCAGGACTAAAATAGTTGAAAGGGAGATTGTTCAAGTATGATATAAGAACAAAACAAGTCACTTTATTGCTAAGTGGACTTTCAGGGACAGTAGGGTTGTCACTCAGCAAAAGGATAGTTCATATGTCTTGATCACAAAATATATTGCTCAAAGAATTCGGAGGTTTTGGCTCAAAGGTCCAAAAGCAAATTCATTCGATGTTTTCAGAAAGGTTGAAGGAATTCCAGATAACATAAGAAGGACTGTGTTGGGGGACTTTTGGGTGGCTATTGCCAGCACGAAACAAAATGTCACATATTCGATAAGACAAAGGATCAATCAGTTGGGAAAGGTTGTGGAAATGCGTAACTTCACAGCTCAATATAATGATACTCCTCTTGGGATTACTTTAGTTAAAGAATATAAAGGCAAGCTTTATGTTGGGTCTTTAGACCAGAACTTCATTGGTGTTTACAGAGCTTATGTTGGGTCTTTAGACCGGAACTTTGCCGGAGTTTACACAGTTTGATGTCTTCCGCTTTTCAATAATAAGCTTTATGATATATAGACATTTAGGGTACTACCTACAACAAATAAAAATGCTGCAGATAACACTTATATCTGTACTATATCTGCATAGTGATCTTGAACCTACAAAAGTAATTTCTTACTAATAAAATTATGCATTTTCCATGTAATATCAATTCCCAGTTGGTTAATGTATACAAAATTTTAGTTTTTCTTTTCACCCTTAGTACTTTTGACATTTCTACTCACCTATTGGAATAGGAATCACACTAGGTGGCAGGTCTAGTTTGTATGATATTGATGAAAAAACTACAGTTGCTTGAACCCAAAGAAAATATTATACACAATTGTCGGAGGCATCTGCTGGACTATTGATGAAACAACTACAGTTTTTTTTAGAAAAAGCTTTAAAATGTTTTGGTGCCATGAATGATTTGAAATACTATAACAATTCATCTCATCTAGTTTAGATATTGAAATGGTTCAGCAGGGAAATAGGATTAATGACTTAATTTGGGAAAGTTCCATCACTTACTAGACTGTGTAGCTGAAGCTAACTAATTCTATGGCTAGGTGCCCCCCGGGGTTTGGCATTGAAATTTTCTTTCAAAAGCCCCCCCCCCCCCCACCCACTCCCCACCCCTCATTGTCAACTTGAAAAGAGAGGGAAGCTAGTAAATAAGAGGCTTTTGATCAGTGCCAGATTAAAAATTTTGATGTTGTGAATTCTTGGTTAAAAATTAAAATCCCAAATTTTGAAATGTATATGTAACTCTCTCTATACTTGTTATTACAACTATATAGGTTTTCACTTCATAACACTTTTATATATGTCGAATCAGCAAACTCATTGTAAGATTTGTCATTGTTGTGATAGATTGTCTCATATTGGTTGAGGAAAGGAGTTGTCTCCTTATATGATCTTGAACAAACATCGAGCTAAATTTTGATATGGTTGAGTTAGACCCACGGTCTAATTTTTTATATGATATCAGACAGGTAAACTTATCCCTAATTCTTGGTTTAGTCAATGTTGAGCCATCATCTAATCAAATCTGGCAGGGAGGGAGGGAGGGGGAAAGGGTGTTTGGGTCAACTATTGAGATTAAATTAGACCCAATCTATTTCCTTTAACATGCTAGGGGCGGTGGGCAATTGCTAGTATAAGTATCAACAGCATATCGTTTTACTCACACCAGAAAGATGGAAAAGGTCTCAATTAGAAAAACAGTATTGTTCGCCCAGATTTGTATCATGCTAAATGTTTCTCCCAGCATTGCTTGGTGTCGATTCCCTGCATTTAGCAAGCTCCAACTTCCATTACAAATAATAGGTCCCGAAGCTTCTGCTTTTGATAGAAAAGGTGGTGGACCTTACACAGGTATTGCAGATGGCAGAATAGTCAAATATCAAGGTCCAAAAGTTGGCTTCACTGATTTTGCTGTTACATCACCAAATAGGTAAAATTTTCACATTAAAAAAGAGTTAACTCACCCTTCGTCTACTTCCATACTCAAAGTTCGATATTCTTTTGTTTTCCCTATACTGTTCCTTTTCAGGACCAAGGCAAAATGTGATGGAAAAAATGGCCCAGAATTACAACAAATATGTGGAAGACCATTTGGCCTTGGATTTTACTACAAAACTGGTGATCTCTACATAACTGATGCATTTTATGGACTCGTGGTGATTGGACCAAGCGGAGGGCTTGTTACACGTGTTCCTAGCTTTCAGGGCAGGAATTTTGCTTTTCTCGATGCACTAGATATCGACCAAAGTAAAGGAGTAGTTTATTTTGTAGATTCAGGAGCTATATTCCTGACTGGGTTAGTTGCTCAAAAACTTATATTATGTCCAATTTAATTTTTCTAATATTACATTGAATATTCTTAAGAAAGAGGGGTAACTAACTCAAGCAAAATAACTTGAACACTTTTGGCAGCAACAGGACTAGAATAGTTGAAAGCGAAGATACATCAGGGAGATTGTTCGAGTATGATATAGGAACAAAACAGGTCACATTATTGCTAAGTGGACTGTCAGGGCCAATTGGGGTGGCACTCAGCAAAGATAATTCATATGTCTTGATCACAGAATATATTACTCAAAGAATTCAGAGGTTTTGGCTCAAAGGCACAAAAGCAAATTCATCAGATGTTTTCGCAAATGTTGATGGAATTCCAGATAACATTAAGAGGACTGTGTTGGGGGACTTTTGGGTGGCTATTTCCAACACAAAACAACCTACTACATTTTCACTAGGACAAAGGATCAATCAATTCGGAAGGGTCGTGGAAACATGTAATTTCACAGATCAATATAAGAGTCCTAATGGGATAACTGAAGTTCAAGAATATAAAGGAAAGCTTTATGTTGGGTCTTTAGACCAGAACTTCGTTGGTGTTTCTAGAGTTTGATGTCTTCTATCTTTCAAGAATAAGCTTTATGATATAAAGCATTTACTATCTACACTAAAAAAAAGGCTGTAGACCTTACTTACAGCATAACAATTGTATTACCTGGACACTAATCTTGAACTTACAAATGTGGACTATTCAAACTAAGCATTTTCATGTAATGTCAATTCCCAGTTAGTTGATTTACACAGAATTTTAATTTATCAATTACCCAAAGCACTTTGGATATTTTTAGCCGCCTATTGGGATAAGAACCATACTTGGTAGCAGGTCTAGTTTCAATCATCCACAGGGATCTGTGACTTGTTTTACCATTACAATTAGACTACTGATCATCCAGAGTTGTTTTGGATGGCAAGTGGTTTTTGAAGTAACATCTTTGCTTGTACTATTATTTTACCTAACTCTGCAAATTTCCACCATCTCTAGAACCTATGAACTTAGCTTTCCCTACCCTCACTCCCTCTTTTTAATAGAGCAAAGAAAAGGAAAAAGAACAGGTGGAAGCTTGATATGGTTTATAGTCAAACAGGTCCTTCCGAATAATAGTTATTCCTCCCTTTGTTCTAATTGCACTTTCTAAGGTTTATTTTCATTTATTTTCCTTCTTTTTGAACCGTTACTCTTTACATGAAATATCATATGCTTCCTCTTTAAGAAAGAAAAATGCAACGGCAATAATGGCCTTAATACACAAACCAATGTGTGGAGGACCCTGATCCTTCAGTTTCACTACCTAATTAGTGACCTATACCTGGATGATATCAGTCATGGCCTCAAGGTTGTTCTTGACAGATGAACTACCCGATGATAGGCAGTGCCTTTTGCCTATTGTGGCTTACTAGACTTCAATAACGATGCCAGCATTATTTACTTAATAATTTCAGGAGCCATTACACTCCAGGTTCGACAATCTCATATTCCATCTTCATCTTTCTAATGATTATAAAAGTAAAGGGATTAACTTAATATGCTTAGCAGTAGAATAACTGTGCAACAGAAAACTGCTTGCTGAAATAGGGCCTGAATCATTTTACAGGCAGCTCAGAAATACAGGCAAAGGCACAGGGAGCAATTGATACTGCAGAAGATCAAATGCGCATGAACAAGCAATGTTGGCTACATCACTGTAGCTGTTTATATGATCTTGGTGGTTAATAATCAATGAAAACATATGGAATATTAGCATCTGTTCAGACACTCATAAAATTAAGAGGTTTTAACTATTTATTTTTCCACACTAATCATTAATCATGTCCTAGTAAACTGCTTACTGTTATCTCTCACATTTTAGGCATTTCAAAACGAAGAAATATATCACATCAAAAACTTCTTACATGACTAGGAATCTACAGGAGCACTTCTTTACAGCACTAGAGAATTAAGCCACCGATTAGTCGCGAAGAGTCTTTATATCATCCACAAGTTCTTGAAGTTCCTCCATTGTCACACTCAGGAGGCCTACAAGATGAAATGCAAGATTTAGCATGCAAATATATCAAGTGCATTGTCAGACAATTAAATTGAGTTTGCCAGAATGCTGACCTTTATCGTTATTCATTCTATACAGTTCACCATTTGAAATGCGACTTTTCTTTGCTCTTGGGTGCTCAGTATTATCCATCATTTTGGTTGTCAGTGTCTCCAATTTGGTATGAAAATCTGATGCAGTCCGTACTAATTCTGGAAGAAACAGCCAATTAAGGGCACCATATTCAATAACTTTTCAATGAATGTACTGGAATTATATCATTAAGCACAAAACCTTGCAAAAGGAAAGTTTCAAAGAGATCTTCCCTATTAAGGATTTCTCAATATGGAATGTAATCACCAGTTCAAATCCATAAAGGAGTTACACAATGAGCTGAAGTAGGAAAAGTTTAGAAGCAGAGGCTAGATTAAGTCGATTCTACTCTCAAATTTAAGAGATGTTAGATGATCAGCACATTATTCATTAACACACAGAGAATTCCCACACCTATTTTTCTCACAAGCTACAACCACACCATACACAAAGGCAATCTTCTATGTAGTCTAAGATGACATGTCTAATTTCTGCTCTTTTTCTATCTTCTTTCCTTCTTTTCTGTTTTTCTGTTGCCAAGTTATAGAAGCTAAGTCAAGGTGCAGAACCACAAAAATCGATCACACACATGACTCAGTGCAGAAACTGAATTTACCATACTTGGTTGGACCTCCTTAGGAAGAGCAAGGAAGCGATTAATAACAAGGTGTCAAAATACCAAGTCATTCAAGGTCTTGACAAAGGAAGAACAGTAACCTATATTAATTAGTGAAGAGAAAAAAAAAATGCATAGATTATAGTCAATATCAAAGGAAGGTATAGTTCATATAAAAATCCGGATCATTTGCAGTAACATGTATCTGTTGTTCGCCCAGCTGCTGAAGGTTATGACCCAAAATATGAAAGAGGGAATATCTAGTCATAAAATACCAC
Source organism: Solanum stenotomum (assembly GCF_019186545.1). Taxonomy (NCBI): domain Eukaryota; kingdom Viridiplantae; phylum Streptophyta; class Magnoliopsida; order Solanales; family Solanaceae; genus Solanum; species Solanum stenotomum. The sequence continues at coordinate 4,352,202 of NC_064282.1, forward strand.
ATAAATGTCGTTTTCACTTTTTAGTAATAAAGACTTGTATCTAAGGAAAGGTAACCAGACTGTGCTTCTCTGTTTCCCAAAACGATGTTTCATGATTCTCAAGTCAAGAAGCATTTCCAGAGTTGAGCGAATGATTTACCTTCAAACTTCTCATTCACTGACTGTTGCTGATACAACTCTAATGCTTCAGTAAGAGAGGTAGCAGAGCGACCACTTAACATGGACTGCCTTTCCAGTGCTTGTAGTTCTCTGTTAAGCTCAGCAGACTCTTTCCCCACCTGCATAGATCATAAATTGCAAAGGAATAAAATTATCAATTTATATAGAAATGAGGCATCTACTAATTTTCTGAGGACTGCCTACCTGAGAAAGTTTGTTCCTTAAGAAATCCAACTTTGAGTCTATTTCCGGATTCTCAATACCATTAGTATCAAGTGAAGAGTCGCTGGATGGTCCGTCCTAGATAAACATCCCAAAAGTAATATTAAATCATAGAGATGAGTAATTACTGTCTACTAACAATGAGCAAATAACGAATCAGCTTTTACCAAATAACAATTAAAGAATAAAATGCATGAAGCATGGTCACCAAGATTGAGATTTCATTCCATTCAGGCATTCTTCTCATCTAAAGAGCTCCATTTAGTCCCAATCAGACGAATTACCAATAGTAATTGATACTTATATTCCTTCCACTTTCCAATAATTGTATATGGATTCAACTGCAGGTTGCAATAGATGATAGTTGCCTTTCCAATTGTGCACCTTCAGTATAATGTGCACTGGGAAGTGGGAAGCACATTCTTCAACCCACGTCCTATGAACAACTTGCATGAATCTTCTCCGCTCCTACTTTTTATCCTTTTACTATTTTCTACTTATAAATTTGGCTACAAAATTGAACCAAGCTAAATGTAATGACCCTCCTGGTCATTTCTGTGGTTTGCCTTTTGTGTGTCGTTTAGAGCGTTCATGTAGCAACCCCAAGTCATTTATGACTTGCTGGGACTGACAGTTCGGTCACCTGGTCATTCGTTTGGTTATTGTGCAAGTTTTTGTGTTTTTGGAGCTTATGAACATTGAACGATCATTTTCGATCAAAAGTTCAAGAAGATGACATCTGAATCCAATTTTAACGATTCCATCAGCTCCGAAAGGGTCATTTCTAGGCTAGTAGCATGGTCGGCATGGCTCCCGAGGTTTTCAGTGTGAGTCGGTGCGATTAGGCGTTTTAACTTTAAGTTTAAGCCTAAGTTTGACTTTAGTCAACATTCTAAGTAAACGCGCTCAGATGAGAATTCCATTAGTGCGGTTAACTCCGGAATGTCGAGTTTGGTCTAGATTGACCCTTCGTTCACGTCCCGAGGTTTCCGATATTTTTCGAGCCCTTTTGTGATTTCCGACTTAAAATGGCGGTTGGGTGTGGGACCCACTTTTTGTCAAGATGAACTCGTATGGAAATTTCGATTGTGTCATTGAGTCCGAAATATCAAATTTGGTATGGTTGCATATCTCGCTACGTGCATGGGGTTCGAGCACCCCGTCAGAGTTTTTAAGTTTTCAAAAAATAGGCTGAAATCTGGTGTATTTAGTGCAGAAAATCAGCACCCTTTTCCAAACTTAAAAATCTCATATCTCCCTCATCAGTCATCTCTCAACCGAATTAGGCGATTCGAAGTGCGGGAGCTTCATATTTTTGGTGGCTTCGCTGTAGAGTGTTCGGAAGTTGTCGGGTGCGCGTCGTTCGAGGTAAATTTGGTTATAAACCTGACTGTTAGGCCCTTTTTCGAGTTTTTGTTTTTGACCTCCTTGTTTTGGTCATATCTCACTCATTTTAGCTCGGTTTTGGGTGATTCAATGTCCCACGTGTTGGAAATTATCGTGGCTACGTCGTGGAGTGTTCAAGGAGTGTTGGGCACCATTCGATTCTTGTAAATTCCGAGTTTAGACTGCTGCATGTTTTCTTTTAAGTTGATTAAAGTGTGATTTTCTTGCATGTTGGGTTTTGCGGCGTTTTGAGCCTCGAATTGTGTTCCATTTTGGAACACAAGTTCGGGGTACTGTTTTGAGTCTCTTGACGGAGTCAAATACAGACAGTTCGGTGCGGTCCCACGATTCCCGTTTTGACTCCAAAATTGACTTGTCTCCGTTTGTTGTGATTTTGGTGTCTAAACGACCATACTAACGTTGTGATCATATATTTGATAGAGTGACCGCATTCAAAGGTCGTTCGGGAAGGAAAAGCTCTGGCAAAGTGATTTGGAGCGCGCGCGATCAGCCTTAAGGTAGGCTACGGCTTCCTTTCTATTAGATTGAGCTTAATTGTGTAAAATCATGTCGATTAGAGTGAATTGGGGGTGGGTACCAGTTTCCTACGTTACTTTGATTAGATACCTTATGTTAGGATCGATTGGCCATATTTCGGATGTAGTACCATGTTAACCGGTTTAGTAGAGTTCCATGCTTATGTGCTAAATGTTATTGTATGTTTGTATGCTATGTGTTGTATGCTTTGTTCATCCTTAACCGTAAGCATGATGTCCTTAGTCTAGGTTAGGCTAGCATTGCCTTAGACTTATGACCCGTGTGGGATGGATAGCCTTGACTTTCTGCCGACGTCGTTCGGATGACTTAGCTCCTTATAGACTGGAGTAGCAGACTTAAGTCTAATAGTTTGAGCCTTAGATTAGGCGTTATCGCTGCTTGCTGCACTTCTGTATCTTCTCCCTCTAATTCTGCAGTTCCAACATGTTCTCGAAGGTTCAGTGCATCACTAAAGGAGTGGGATTGAGATAGTATAGGCTTGGATTTTTTTCTGTGATTTCTTAGAGTGGACGATGTTCCACGATGGTTGTTGTTGGATTGGATCCTATTGGAGATATCATCACCCCGAGGTCGTTCTTTCTAGCTGGGCTGGGAGCGTATCACTGCCTGGGTATACTCGGTGATTTTGGCGATCGCCCCCGGGCCTCTTTCTCTAGCTGGGCTGGGATTGTGCTGCTGGTTGGGTGTCCCTGGGTCGCTCTTTCTAACTGGGCTGGGAGTTGACTGCATGGTAGGACGACTCGCGCTATCTACCTCACCCACGGGTCCCTCTTTCTAGCTGGGCTAGGAGTGGACTGTTTGGTTGGGTGCCCACTAGGGTACTCTTTCTAGCTGGGCTGGGAGTGCACTGCTGGCTGGGTGGAGTTTGATGGATTATCTTGGTTACTTTAGACTGGGTGCCCGATTTTCTTCTTTCTCAATAGACTTAGCTATTTTGTGTACCTATCGGGCTTATGGGGGTTCGTTCAAGTTTTATTTAAATTTGCGCACGAGTGTACCTTCTGGGCTTATGGGGGTCTAGTTAGATTTAGTTGAGTTGTACTTAGTTTATTTCTGGTATGCTTGTGTGCTTCATATCCGCTTTGACCTCTCTGTGTCTAGATTCTATACTTTCTTATTGTTTTTACCCCTTTTGCTCAGTCGGCCTTTGATGCCTACTAAGTACCTTTTGTTTTGGTACTCATACTACGCTTTGCATCTATTTCGTGATGCAGGTTCCAGTACAAGTTACCAGCGGTGATTAGCTTCAGCCTTCTTTTGCAGTTGTGATTAGGAGACGAGGGTGAGCACTTGGCATTTTGGGTTTGTCTTGTCTCCTTCTTTTGTTTTAGCTAATCTTGTTGCCTTTGAGACATGCTTTGTTGTGGTTCACTTTTGGGACTTGTACTCTTTATTAGATAACTCTGTACTAGTGACTTCCAGGTTCTGGAGGAATTTCTGTATATATTTATTTTGAGTTGCTTCCGCCTTGTTGTCCTTGTTTAGATTATTGTTTTCGCTAGTTTCTACCCTTACACTCATTACTTGATGTTCTGGGTTACGGGTTGGCTTACCTACTGGTAGGGTATAGTAGGTGCCATCATGACTCGAGAAATCGGGTCGTGACACTGAGTCACAGTGTTCCCTACCTGTTTGGCNACCCCATTTTGCTCAGTCGGCCTTTGATGCCTACTGAGTACCTTTTGTTTTGGTACTCATGCTACGCTTTGCATCTATTTCGTGATGCAGGTCCCAGTACAAGTTACCAACGGTGATTAGTTTCAGCCTTCTTTCGCAGCTGTGATTAGGAGACGAGGGTGAGCACTTGGCGTTTTGGGTTTGTCTTGTCTCCTTCTTTTGTTTTAGCTAGTCTTGTTGCCTTTGAGACATGGTTTGTTGTGGTCCACTTTTGGGAATTGTACTCTTTATTAGATAGCTCTGTACTAGTGACTTCCAGGTTCTAGGAGGAATTTCTGTATATATTTATTTTGAGTTGCTTCCGCCTTGTTGTCCTTGTTTAGATTATTGTTTTCGCTAGTTTCTACCCTTACACTCATTACTTGATGTTCTGGGTTACGGGTTGGCTTACCTACTGGTAGGGTATAGTAGGTGCCATCATGACTCGAGAAATCGGGTCGTGACACTGAGTCACAGTGTTCCCTACCTGTTTGGCATCACGGAAAGACTCTAACCATCTGGGTTACCAGGTTCTCCTATTTCCCAGGGAGTGGAAACGGTCAAAGAGCCAATGGTCAATCATCTCATAGAAACAGTTTTCTTTTGTTCTCAGACTCCATATCTGAACTTGAGATGTGCTATTGAAACAAAATTTGGCAGAATAATTAAACAAATCACCTCCAAAATTTACTTGATCTCCTTGTAGGAAAACAGTAATTATGAAAGTCTGGTTTCTTGTATATTGAGTTATGAAAAAAGAAAAAGTTACCATTGCAATCAGATCTACAGCATGACAATTGATGCATATATTAAAGATCTAATGGTAAATTGTTTTGATGCTTCAAATAGCTTGTTTTAGATGTAAAATCTATGTAGACTATAAATATGTCTTAAACCAAAGGATGACATATAAATAAAGGACATTATAAAATTTACTATGTGACAGATTGGATTTCCAATATGCAGAAAATGAAACTATACATTTCAATATGAGACAAATGACAACCGAGGTAAAGAAAAAAAGACAGGATATCCATAATAGAGAACGTACAGCTTTGGGCAAAGAGAACCCTTGTGGAACCGTAAAACAATGGTGCAAAGAGTACTTCTCCCACATGCTCAACCGCTTATCCAGAGCCAACTGGATTATGTTCTTAATGTTAGTCACACCCTACAAATGAACTTTTTGCCTGTCAGTGGCCTGAGCTGCTTAAACTTAACAAAATAATAATCTCAGTCTCAATTTATGTGCACAATTGAAATTTTGATATTCAAACTTCTAAACTTAAAAACTACCTAAAAATATTATAAATCACAATAATTAACTTTAAAATCTAAAGAAATTCCGGTCAGAAGAAAAACTTGCATGACTTTCAAATTACAACTATGCCATAAATTGGGAGTGAGGGAGTAAGGCACTAAGGACGCACTTGCGTAAAAAAGTATGAACACCAACCTTCTTCAGATCTTCGGATCGATCTGTGCCCTCGGTCTTCAGAAGCTTTACTGCCTCTCTACAACAGAGCACCATAAGGTAAAATAAACGGCACAAGAGTTGAAACAAATAAGGAATTCGACCGAAGATTACTTGAAAATGAAGACTGGAGAAGGAACTACTTACTGGTGGAAGAAATCGAAAGCATCGTCGACTAAATCGTCGACACAATTGAGTGCCTCGTTGATGAAGAGTTGGGGATTTAGGTTCAATGAATCGAACACCTTCTCGCTCTCGCTGCCTTCCATTTCCAAGCTTCCCAAATTCAATTTCCTCAAGGGTTTGGTGCTTCTGCAATTTCAAATTTCTGATTCCAAAGCCTTTTTGTTCTTTTGCAATGCCCCTCTTCAGTTTCCCGCCAGGTGAGATTGGGCATTTTCTTTTCTCCATTTAATAATAATCCCAAATAGGCAGTAAAACTTTATTGGCATGCTATTTAAGCTTTATTTTGGTTTTAAAAATATTTCAACTTAATATAGTTTACTAATTGTATTGTTTTAATTTAGTTTTCTAATTGTGTTATATTGTTATTGTCTTTTTGGAATTACATTTCATGTGAAGTCCGTCGTGGAAAGTGGAGACAACATATATATATATATTATTTCATTTTCAGCGCACAAGTATCCGCATTAAAATTCGATTAATATAAATTCACGTCATGTTATCGAAAATATGTTTTCTACTAAAAAAAATCCATATCGAGGACATACATATTTGCTCCACTTGGTTAACGGTATCTCATTGTTTGTAATAAAAAACAAAGAAACAACATAATTTTTCTCCATTTTTAATAATTCAAAAGTATATTAATTCCCCTTGATTAATTATTTAGAAAAATTGTGCCAAAAGAATAAATAATTATTCTATTTTCAAAAGTTCAGCAATATTTTATACCCTTTCCCCTAACAACAAAAATACAAATGTTTGGTATCCTCGTGTACTTTTTTTCGTCATTTTTAACATTTATTATTGAACTAAACTATATAACACATCAAACGAGACACTATTACTTTTTTTTTTTTTTTNAATTTAGTTTTCTAATTGTGTTATATTGTTATTGTCTTTTTGGAATTACATTTCATGTGAAGTCCGTCGTGGAAAGTGGAGACAACATATATATATATATTATTTCATTTTCAGCGCACAAGTATCCGCATTAAAATTCGATTAATATAAATTCACGTCATGTTATCGAAAATATGTTTTCTACTAAAAAAAATCCATATCGAGGACATACATATTTGCTCCACTTGGTTAACGGTATCTCATTGTTTGTAATAAAAAACAAAGAAACAACATAATTTTTCTCCATTTTTAATAATTCAAAAGTATATTAATTCCCCTTGATTAATTATTTAGAAAAATTGTGCCAAAAGAATAAATAATTATTCTATTTTCAAAAGTTCAGCAATATTTTATACCCTTTCCCCTAACAACAAAAATACAAATGTTTGGTACCCTCGTGTACTTTTTTTCTTTCATTTTTAACATTTATTATTGAACTAAACTATATAACAAATCAAACGAGACACTATTACTTTTTTTTTTTTTTTGTAGAATAAGAAATTTTTTATATTTTGGGCTAGTTATTTTAGACTAGGCCTATTTTTATTTTTATTCTAGTTTGGTCCGATGACATGGGCCATGGCTTTGTATTTATCTCTTTATTGAATGAATAAAATGGCCACTGGCCAAAAAAAAAATAAAAAAAATCTCATAATAAGTAACTTATTGGTATTTATGTTCAGGTCCTTAATTATTCCCAAAAATGTCAAAATGATCTAATAAGTTGCTGATATTTTCATCTAACCCGATAATCCGGAAACTGGTAATGTTTGTGCAACGAATTCGAGGGCTCTTCACGATGACGAAGAAGAGTCCTTGTTCCATTCAAGCTTTATTCGACCTTTGTAAGCAGACTTTTGCGCCTTCTGCAACTTCATCACCTTCTTCTCAAGCTATCCACAAGCTTTATTCGCTTTTGGGTACTTATCTTTTACCCTTTTGCTTAAGAAACCGGTTCCTTTCTATCTCAATGTTTAACATTTTCATTTAGTGTAATAATTCTTGTTTAATGCGACAATTGTGAGCTCCGGAACTGTTTTTATTAAGGAAATTGAGGAAGCGAAGCTATTTAAGCTCATAATATTGATGTTAGATGTGGATTATGATGAATGAAGTCGATTAAGGGGTGGGGGTTGGTGCAAGGCATAGCTGCCAAACCCCTTGAAAGAGTGATCAGATTATGAGAATGTAGGAAAAAACTGCTAAGAAAGGAAGTTGATTTACAAAATGTTGTATGAGTGGCAATAGTTAACGTAGAGAAATTTGCATTTTTTTTCACTATTATGGTAATCGAATACTTATTTTGCTGTTTCTATCACATACAAACGTGCAAAGTGTGCAAGAAAGTAATGGGGATTGTTATACGTATTTAAAATTGAAGTTCAGGAAAGGTACTGTTTATGGTATCATAGACTGTGTATTATAAGAGGTTTAACTTTTTTTTCTAGATACAATTGGTCCTGAAGATGTTGGACTGAAAGATGAAAGCCTGGAGGATGAAAGAGGTCATGGTCTTTTTGGACTCAATGTCTTCAACAGGGTGGATCGCTGGGCTCAACCGATAACATACGTGGATATACACGAGGGTCAAAACTTTACTGTAAGATATTGTTCTTATTTAGCTGCATTGCATGTGTATTTGTCAAATGCATTTACATGGTCTCTCATTGTATTGTTATTTGAATGATTTATCCTCGTGTCAACACAGCCTTTAATAATGTACTACTTAAGGACAAAACATGATATCCTCACTATTTGTATGTTAACAGTGAGATTTTTTTTGGATCGCCACCATCGAACCTTTTGAAAAAACAACATACAAATTTAATTGGACGCATGCAAGGACATTCTAAAATACCCCGACTTTAAAGCCTGAATGAACAGGTCTACTTTTATGGTTAAAAAATAATTCTTCAAGTTATATTGTAGGAAAATTTTGATGTCAGACGTAAGACGTTTATTGACATCATGCCTTCGTTGCTTTATCTCTAGCAGTATCAAATGTGTGGTTTTTCATTAGATGAGTATTTCAAGCTTATGTAATAGCTACGACAAACTCAATTGGAAATGATGTATGCAGATGTGTATGTTTTGTTTCCCAACTTCTGCTGTCATTCCATTGCATGATCATCCTGGAATGACTGTTTTGAGTAAAGTCCTCTATGGATCCTTGCACGTAAAAGCTTATGATTGGGTTGAGCCAGCTTGCATCAGGAAAAGTGAACGTGTTGGTCATCCTACAGGTTAGTCTTAATCGAACTTCAAATGTTTTAAGGGCTTCTAAAATCCTCTCTAGGTATGTCGAGGAGCCAAAGAAATAAAGCATTTACATTCTTTTCATTAGAGTACTCACGAAGTGAACTTCAAAGAATCTAAATTTTTGTGGGTGTGGATGATAAAGTGGCCAGACGTCACTTCATTGACTTGATATCACGACCATTAGTTATATATAGAAACTTTTCCAGGCAAAGCAGACAAAACTATTAACATGGAAGTTTAATATATTTCCTTAGATCCTCTTGCCACCGAGGCACCGCAATATGTTAGCGAACTTTTAGATCCAGCAAAGTTTCTATATGGTCCAGAAATTGTATGGTAAAGAATTTGAGAACTGCAGATGTTCAAATAGCACAGGATTTGCATTCATAGCAATTCAGGATAATTTTTTTGATAATAAAGCAATTCAGGATATGCTCGTCTTTCTTTTAGCTTCACCAATTTGTATGGCACTTATATTTGACGGTCTTGTCAACTCGACCATGTCCATTATGGTCCCTCTTCTGTGGCTGTTATGTGTTCAGTGGACTTGAAATTTGTTAGGTACCATGTAGTTACTTAGATGTCCTCATTTCTTTCAAATAGCATCATGATAAGAGATCACCCTTTTACTTAACTACAAACTTTTCTTTTATAAGGTTCTTAATGAGGAACTTTCTTGCACTTTAGAGTTATTTTGAAATTTTATAATTTAAACTTCATGATAGAAGTTGTAAGAGGATGGTATATGACTACAACACTTGTCTAGCAAAGTACTATTACTATAGACACTTGGCAAGTGGAAAGTGGAGGTAGCTGAAGTTGATGGTGTAGTGAACTTTATCCAATATGCCAAATGATCCTCATTATTAACGTGGAAAACACTTCTTATATTCAGATATGTAAGATGTTTTAATCTGGATCTGAAAATATTCTTGTCATGTGGACTCAAATATTTGAGAAAAGAGTGTTTTACTGTCCTAGGCCACTGACATTTTCTTTTTTGTTTTTATTTAACTTCATTTGAACAACTTTCCTGGTGAAACCCTTCGGTCACTGTTGAAACTGAAAAGGGAATGTTGTGAATTGACCACCTTACTTGTTTGGAAAATTGATACTTCTATGATTCTTGTTTGAACTTGCAGATTTTGCATATTTGTCTAGCACACACTTGGATCCAGCAACACCTTATTGACCAAATAGTAGCAGACAAACTTACCGATCCCTTTTGTCTATAGTTCTTTCGATTGCATCATTGTCTTTAGAGCGATAACTCCTTGTATATGAATGGCCGAATCCCTCCATTGTGGCCCACTTTCCTTTTGGCTAGAATTCATACCCACTACTCCTCTCTCTCTCTCTGTCTCTCTCTCTCTCTCTCTCAAATGACAGATCTGTTCTGCTCCCATCCATCGTTATTTGATACACAGCATAACCATTCTTAGTTGTTGAGGCAGCTGCCTGTACATTCTCTGCTTTTGAAATATATGTCTTTCTCATTCTTTTTACCCACTAATTATGCCATGCTGATTGTCAGAAAACACATCTCTCTTGGCGGAACTCTCATCACTACCATCACCGCATGCAGTGATATCTCCAGCGCTATAACTTCTTCCCTCTTCAATAGTTACCATGATAAATTCTTGATTTCAAGTATATCCACAAAACTTATCTTCAATTGCTGGAGGTGTAAAACTTTTGCAATTTAGAGGATAGTACTGAAGATTTGATGTACTAAATGTCAACCTGGATTAATAACTGAAATTCTTAATTTCTTATTTTTTGAGGATTGGCGCTTTTATTATGAATCACCTTCAGATTTCTATGGATGAAATTTAGGTTGCAGCTTGTTGACTTTGGTAAGCAAGAGAGATACATTCTTCTAACATGACAGAACTATCTTGCATTATGATTTATAGTAGAGCTTGCGTTTTTGGAGAATCCTGTATTTCAGCATTATGAGTTCATGTAAGTTGGGGTTTATTTGGTTTTTGGTAAAAAATATCAGTGTTTTGCTGTTTGCTATTCTTCATTTCATCATATTTATATATTGATCATGTTTAACATATCTACAAGTGATGGTTGAAAAATTTCTGGTTCCAGTTTTCTTGTTTCGGCAACACTTGTTTAGCAAGCCCACTCATTAGCTCAATTATTTTTTGCAATCTATCTGCTAGTGCTTGATCCATTTCATTTGGGGTCTGTCAAGCTTGAGTCCAGTAGTTTTGAGTTGAGCTGGACTGAGCCCCGTTGAGATTCTACTTTCTTCACCTTGTGCACTATAGCAGTTTACTGCTTTGTCCTACTTGTTGGTGCTTTCCTCAGTATATTTTACTTCAAAAAAATCTTTGTTGACGTATATTCTTTCACTGATTAAGAGGTATGCTCTTAAATGTTTGCACTTCATGTACAATCCTCGTCAAAATTGATATCCACCAGCACTGTGTTAAACACTGAATCATAGCACTCGACATGCATTTGCATATCCTTTTGGTATTGCTAATTCAAAGTGAAATAGTATCTCTGAAATTTTCTTCTGGGTATTATCTCTGATAATATGCAAAAAATTGCTGATTTTGATAGTTATTATACTATCTTATTTTCCCTACTTTTTTCATTTTTTGTAGATCCTTATGATTTACTACAAATGAAAAGCAGTAAGAAAAAGAAACATGATGTATTTATTTGACAGTGAGACTGGCTAGGTTGGCAGTTGATAAGGTCGTAAATGCACCAAATGATACATCCGTTTTGTATCCCAAGAGTGGAGGGAATCTGCACTGTTTTACTGCCGTTACACCTTGTGCAGTTCTGGACATTCTTGCTCCTCCTTATCTTGAAGCAGCTGGCAGAAGATGTACCTACTACCATGATTATCCTTATTCCAGCTTTGGTTAGTGTCTATCCTCTTCCATTTTGAAGCCTCGTCTTTCTCAAGGAATGCTTAGCTATTCAGATTGGAGTCAGATGTAATCAGTTTGTTCGAGAGTTGTATTGAGATAACCATGTCATGCATTTGCAGCACATGGAGATGAAATTGTTGATAATGGAAAAGAACAAGAATATGCATGGCTTGCTGTGGTTGATACCCCAGAGGATCTGTACATGCGCCCAGGAAGGTACATGGGTCCAGACATCCAGAGGTAGCAATATGCGTTTTCCTGCATTTGAGTAAGTACGGAGTGTGGATGTTCATGGAGCCCTTTTACTTTGACCCTACCCAAGATTGACCTATACATGATGCTTAACTGATGTGTATCTGTTTTTTCTTCATAATTTTCAAGAAGGCTGTTGATCATGTTAGAATCATGAAAATGCTACAGTATTAAATCGTAGTCAAGCCTTTGGCATTGTATATTGGAGTTTGTATTAGTTACTCACTTATGGACTACACTGGGTGTGTTGTATTAGTCCCATATGATCCTCATCTGCTACCCCGCATGTCAACAAATTACTTTCCCCAATATTAACTTTTTGAGACGCGGAATTTAAGATCTTTCAATCACTCCAGTGTTTATTAATATGTCATTCATCTTAGGCGTTGATGCCGCTAACTTTTTTATTGTAATTGAAAAGTCTACTGTCAATTGCACTCAAGTTTCCAAGCCTTGATTTACATCAGCAGACAACTCTCATTAAAGACTAATATTAGATGGTCGTTTTTCATGTTTGTGTTTCAGAAGCTCCATTTCCAGCATTATAATCCTATGAGTAGCTTGGGGAACTTTATGGAGATAATTTTTTGATGTGATAATATGAAAGAACCGTCCCTAGTAACATCTGGAGAACTATACATCAAAACGAAAAAAACTGAAATATTTGTTAAACACAACAATTTGTTGACTTGAGTGGATATCAGGCCACTAACCCCCCAACAACTAGATAAAAGTAAGTACGGTCATGACATTCACAAGAAAATGGAGGGCCCTTGTTATTTTGATTAAGAGAGCACTACTACTACAGACAGGGAACTGTGTTTGTGATACTAAAGTTCACACGCATGAAAAACTTGAACAAAATTCAAAAAAGAACTGCACGAAAATTCGATCAGATGTAGCTTCTAATGCCTACCTGATCCTCCACGAATACAACATATCTAACAACAATACCGATTGAGCATACAACAAAAGAAAACTTTTCTGGATTCTCCCTATCGTATTTTAGCTTTTGATTGCTTTCTCAAGGAGATCTGAAAGATTCACCAGCATAACGAACATCTCCAAGTTCCTCTTCGATACGTAGAAGCTGTAGTCAGTATAGCAGAGTTTAGCCACTCAAAACCAAGCACAAACTTTTTTATCACAATAAAATAAAATAGAAGCATTCACCCTTAAGTTATCAACAGTCACAGAAGAGCTACACCAAACTAAACATAATGGGACATCAGACACCAACAAAATCCAGCTGAAATGCCACGAGGTGTTTTTTTTTTTTTTTGGTGGGGGGGACTTATATGGAGGAAGATTGAACGACTAGAGTAGAATTATACAATTTGCAATGGAGATGAGTATCCGCATAGAAAGCTTATCAACTTTCAAGCAGTCACGGTAAAATTGCTAACCGCAGGATGAATAAAGGTAACTAAACACTGTGACAAGAGACTACTACCTAAATAAATATATTAATAATGAAATAACTTAAACAAGAACAAAGGCAACAATTAAAAATAAGATGAAAGAAAGAAGGGAAATTAAGTGTTCCAACCTGGTTGTATTTTGCCAGCCGCTCACTCCGGCAGGGTGCTCCAGTCTTGATCTGCATTGGGAGAATTTAAAAAAATATTAATACGCTGCTGGTGGTTAAAAGGGTGGAAAGGATTAACCAACGTTAACAGCTGGAAGTCGAGAGTACCTGTCCACTGGCCAAACCGACAGACAGATCTGCGATAAAATTATCCTCTGTTTCACCACTTCGGTGACTGACCATAACACCCCAGCCTGCAGCTTTGGAATCTAGTGCTGCTTGAATGGATTCTGTCACAGTACCAATCTGGTTAACCTGCAACAGTTTGAAAGTTGATGAGCCAAGCCCTCACTACATGACTACCATGTGTCATTCATTTACCAAGAAAGTTCTACTGGGCACTGGCTTTCAACACCTAATCTTATAGGAGGGATTTATGTACATCAATGCAGTGTTTCTATCTAACAGGACCGGACCCATGATAACGTATAAATTGTTTTTTCGATGTCTGAACTTTCTCCTTCTTTCCCATTCAAACTTGAAATAGAATTAACTATACATGATAACAAAGTGATATGGTATTATAGTTCATGTGACTGTTACCTTCTCAAAAAAAAGAGTATTATAGTTCGTGTGAACTCTGACGAGTCAAGTGCTTCAAGTCACACCCGAAAAGAGGGACTCAGATTAATCACACCATAAAAATATATGTAGACATCATAGCAATTATTACAACATAAGGTGTAAAGTATACTGTCTTATGACAAATGCATTCATTCAAAAAGGCTAATAAACATACTACTATTGTACTGTTCAGACCAAAATCTTTCTAGGAATCCTTGCTTGCTAAATACTCTTCAAGTCTATTAACGGGAAAATACTTGTCTTTTCCGGAGAAAAGCACCAAATTAAGCACCACTGTTTTAAGGGTCATTCTGTCAATGTATTAAAGGCTATTTTGCTTAGAAGTGCCCAGGATCAACTCAAAGGTATTGTACCTTACAGGCAGTATAACTTCACTTAGCTTCTTAAAATTAATGTACAATTAAGTATTAGAACTTTGAGCAACTAAGCATTTGAAATGAGAAAGAAGCCTACTGATGGAACAAGGCAGCTTTGCTACAGAAATGTGTATGTTGCTTAAAGACAAATCCTTACCTTCAACAATAATGCATTGCATGCCTTTTTCTGAATTGCTTCAGCAATTCTCTTTGGATTAGTCACCAACAAATCATCACCAACAAGTTGAATGTCAACTGAAGATTGTAGAGATGCCCAAGAGCTCCAATCATCTTGGTCAAAGGGATCTTCAATAGATACAATAGGAAAATCTCTGACAAACTCCTTGTAGAGTTCACAGAGGCTCTGAGCACTAAGTACATGAGCTCCGTCATTTGGTTGTTTCTTGAAATTGAGATCATATTTTGCATCTTTTGTCAAGAACTCAGATGCTGCTACATCCATGCCAATTTTAATCTGCACCAATCTTTCAATTAGGAAGTCCATAACTTCCGAAGATAAAATGATTTAATAAAACTGCAAGGCCAAAAAGAAAGCCAACCTTGCCAGTGTAACCAGCCTTCTCAATTGCATCCATAAGCAATACTAGCCCTTCCCTGTTATCCTGGACATTTGGAGCGAATCCACCTTCATCACCAACATTGCATGCATCTTGACCGTACTTAGCTTTGATAATTCCCTTTAGAGTGTGGTAGACTGTTTTCCAATCAAGTGTGGACATTTAAATACTATGTAAAGAGATATTATGTACAAGTTTGCAGAACACATAATATGCAAAGGTTACAGGTCATGGGGCAATAGGAACCTCAAGGACAAAACAGCATTTTGATATACAGAATAAGAAAGTTAGCTACTGTTTGACTTCTCCTAATGCAGATTTACTGAAACCAACACTATTTTGTCAAAGTGAGACACATAGCCATCAAGAAAGAGGAAGCAATTTTATATTTACACTATTCTTACCTTCACTACCCATACGAAGTGCCTCAGCAAATGTTGGTGCTCCAACAGGTAGAATCATGAACTCTTGCATAGCCAAATTGTTGCCAGCATGGCTCCCTCCATTTATCACATTGAATGCTGGAACTGGCATTACAAGTTCTTTAGTTCCAGATATTTCTTGAATGTGTTTATACAAAGGTACTGCTTTTGCTCCAGCACCAGCTCTACACACACTGAGAGAAACTCCAAGAATGGCATTAGCTCCAAGTTTTGATTTATTAGGAGTTCCATCAATCTCCAGCATAACAGCATCAACATCAGTCTGGTTCCTTCACAAGAAGAAAATAAAATTGCCACATTTAAATGGAACTGAAGAAGTATTAAGAAGCCACCAAGGCAGCCATCCATTTCCAATGGCATTTATTATTTTTGAGAAATTAACTTAAATAGCCAGCCACCAAAAAATAGTTGGCAATGTACAATATGTGTATATGTGTGTGTAACTGTGTATAATTAGTGTGTAGTAGTGTCTGTCATAAATATTTTTGGCGTAACGACAATGCAGTACCATACAAGCAATAGCACCACCAGTGTTCTCTACTAATGCTTTTGAGATTTCTTCGTGTGTTATATGTACCGGTCATCTTCTTATTGTCTACCTCAACTTCAACCAAGCCAAGCTTCAGCAAATTTCATAATTACTAGCCAAAATCATATATGCAGTTACCTAAGTAGCCTATTGACAACCAATAAATACGAGTATTAAACTATAAACTTACTCAGCCCCTTTCATAATAAACAAACCAACGTTGCTTACACATAGTAATGGATCGTACACAAACCTATACTAACATAGAAGGACCTTGATTCTGATTGTGCAAGTGCTCTAAACAACTCTCTTTGATAAGTAAAAATGCTCTAAACAAACTTTCAGCTCGTGAAATAGAACTACCATGTTGTAAAGTACTATACAAATTGATACCGAATACTAATGGATGCTCGAGACATTTACAAAGGGAAGAAAACAAAAATTTTGAAAAATAATTAGTAAGATTAACTTACCTCACATCAACACCAACAAGTTTGGGGCCCAAATATTCGTTAATATTCTTTACAGCATTGAGGACCCCTTTACCACCATAAAGGCTCTTGTCACCATCTCTGAGCTCCAATGCCTCATAGATCCCGGTGGAAGCTCCACTAGGAACCGCCGATCGATAAAGTAGATCATCGCCGGTGACCAGATCAACCTCGACGGTAGGATTTCCCCTGCTATCTATGATCTGCCTTGCCTTAACAGACTTCACCTTGGCAGATGCCTTGGATGCAGTTGCCGACGGTGCAACGGCGACGGAGCATCGGACGGTGGACGACGACCGCCGAGATTGAATCTTCTGGGTGGAAGGTAATGAGAAAAGCGGCGCTTGTGATGTGGGTTTGGTGGAAAAAAAGGCCTTAGAGAGCTGCGCTGGAGCTAAGGCCATTTTTTTGTGTGAAACTTCTTCAGAGCAAAAGCGGTTTCGGGATTATTTAAATGGAGGGAAAAGGTTTATAGGAAAGTCCGCCGAAGGGCGAAGAAAGCAAGAGTTTGGTAATGAAAATGGCTTCGATGGTGGTTGGTTTGTGCTTTGGAGGAGACGTAAGTAGTAGAATAGAACATATAATATATATAACTTGAAAAGCCAATGAGTTGGTAGGTGTAATGGACATGAGTGTACAAAATACTATTAAGTCCGTTCACTTTTAATTGTAGTACGTAATTTTATTTTATTTTAGTGTGAAATTATAAAATATCTGACTAATATCTTATGATGTATAATATGTAAAAAAAAAGTATAATTTATAGTACTTTTCGTATCGTTTTTGAATATTTAAATTTTTTATTTAAAATATTAAATTAATATAATATAATTTAATTTTGAATATTAGTTAAATTGACCTTTAAAAAGCACAACATAACAAATAAAAATAGACGAAAGGAGTAGTGTTAATTTGGTATTTGTGGGTTCCATCAGATTTCCTATTGCAAATTCTTGGGCCGCCTAATCAACTTTTGACGAGCAGACAATGAGGAATTGCTTCTAGGAATTTATATCATCTTTCGTTTTTTTAAGAATCAACTAGTATCAACTCAATATTATAGAATTAAAATCAAGGTATTCAGATTCTATAGTATAAAATTAAATAAAATATCTATAAAAGTGAAGATCAACCTACAAACAAAATTAAAACCTTTTCACAATGGTATATGTCATGGTTTTTTCTTTCATTATGTTCTATTTTAGATAAGTATACGTTAATTTTAAAAAATTACATCTATTTGAGTTTTTTTTTCATTATTACATTAATTCGATTGTTCAAATTGAATTTCATGTGATTTTAGGTTTACCGTCTATCTCGTTTCATTTTAGCACAATATGGATAAAGACCAAACTGTCTCAAATTGCCTTGTCTCATTTTATCCTCAATATATATTATTTGCATCTTTCGGTAATTGTGCTCATTTTTAATCTTATCTAAATTTGTATGACATTACGTCTATCTTAACATCTACTTCTCTATATTTGTAAAATTTATCTATCACTTTGATAAATATCCTTCTATCCCTACTCTAATAATACTTGTCCATTTTAATTGACTATCCAATTTTAATGTCATAAAAGTATGTAAACTTTATTCAATAAATTATGAAGTAAATACGAAAATAAGATATGAGAATTTTGTACTTTGAGTAGTGCCGTTTATTTTGAGATGTCAATAGATATTTAGATCTATAAATAATGTTATATGATTCTTTTCTTCGCAAGTGTCAGTTCAAAAATTTGAGAGCTTGATCTTGAATTTGATGAACTCTAAATTCAATATATTCAAGAGATAGATTTGAATATTACGAATAAAATATAAAGAAATTGAAATTCAACTATGCAACCAAATTTTTTGAATCAGTATACATCAATTTTAGTTTGAATTATTTTGTTGATCTTTTAATAAGGTCGTAAAAAATAAAATTTTAGTAAATTCCTATAGAGCTTTTCTAGTACTTTACCTTCCATTTGTTAGATGTGTTTCTTGATGTCATTTTTTTAAATCACGAATCGTATTATATATATATATATAAAGGAGAAACATAGATAAGGTGATGTGACACCTCTCTGCGGTCTCTATTTCTAATTATCTTTTTTCTTTTTTTTTGGACATTTTTTAGTTTTTCTCCTCATTTTTAATATAGTTATTATTTATAGATAATTAATTATTTGTGGATGTCCATAACTTCAAGATGTAATTTCACCATTATGTGTAATAATACTCACACCTCCATCATCTCCTCATTTATCTTACACACCCTTTAATATTTCCCACATTCTCAATAAGTAATATCATGTTTATTGCTATCTTTTTATTTGCCTCTAATAACAATATAAATAGAGGTCTTCAGGACGTGTTATGCAGTTGAAGATTTGGGAAACACTTGAATATACTCAGAAGAATAAGAAATTTTTCTCTTTTCTCTCTACATTTCCTGTCTATTTTCTCACTTATATTATTACTGTTTTTTGGTTTTGTTTTACTACATCTTTTCATTTTTGAAAAGTTAAAAAGTTATATCTAACTGTATTTACCTTCACAAAAATAAATATATTGATACTTGTATGCCTATCATAAGAATCTCAAATCTGATTGGAGAAGTATTACTTTTAATATATGTTGTCTTCTTTATATATTTTATTCATAATATTTATTTTTAGATTAATTTCATTTCAATATTCATTGATCTCTTTGTATAATAATCAAACATTGAGGTTTGACGTATATCATATTCATTTAAAATATCATATAGTGACAAAAAGGGAAGTTAATGAGTTGTTGTGCATTTTTAGCTTTAGTGTAGTATAAATCAAAAATACCATATAGTCACACAAAGGGAAATTAAGAAGTTGTGCATTTTAGCTTTAGTATAATATAATATATAATTGTAGAAGTAATTTAATTTATATATATATATATATATATATATATAAGTTGTTGTGCATTTTTAGCTTTAGTATAATATAATATATAATTGTAGAAGTAATTTAATTTTTTTANCTTTGTATAATAATCAAACATTGAGGTTTGACGTATATCATATTCATTCAAAATATCATATAGTGACAAAAAGGGAAGTTCATGAGTTGTTATGCATTTTTAGCTTTAGTGTAGTATAAATAAAAAATACCATATAGTCACACAAAGGGAAATTAAGTTGTTGTGCATTTTTAGCTTTAGTATAATATAATATATAATTGTAGAAGTAATTTAATTTTTTTATATAAATATTTTTTCCTCATCATATATTATTAGATCTATGTTTAAAAAATCTCTATTGTGATGTTCTTTTTATTCTTGCGAATACAATTCATTCACATATAATCGGAATGATAATTTTACAAATTAACGTATTGAACATCTCAATCAAGTTTAATATTTTAATGAATAAAAATTCTCAATTAAATTTTTAAAAATTAAATAATATGATCACAAAAAATATCAAAAAAAAAAATAGTTGAAATATTGTACCTATGATCCGTATGCACATTTAATGTGTGAGTAAGCATATCAACCAATAGACGGAAACAATAATGGTTATATTTTCAAATGCATACAAGAAAAGCAGGTAGAAAGTAAAGGTCTGTTAAACAAAGGCAAATAGATTTACTTTTTATTTAGTAGAAAAATGGATGGAAGTTGTTTTTGTGTTTATATTTTTTTCTTTTGGATGATATAATGAGATGTGTTTTTTTTAAAAAAATTGATATCATATTTTCATTTAATTATTTTTTGAGTAGCAAAGACTAATTAAATAAATAGATAACTTGGTAAAGAAATATATAGTCAAAGATCTGCTAACAAACTATTTTTATACATATATTTTCATATTTACTTAAAACAAAATATAGATAATGTTTTTATGTAACTTTTGGTTCTAATAAAAGTATATTTTTTGAGGATTTTAATATTCGAGTGTTAGAAAAAAAGTTCATGAATTTGATAGGCATTTGGCCATATATAATTAGAAATTAAATATTTTTCATTTTACTAGACATTTTTAAAATCAAAGTTGTGTTATGTTATATTTTTTTTTCACAAATGAGACAAATAACATTTTATTTGAAATTCTAAACATAGAGGTTTAATTTGAATTTTCTATAGTCAAATTAATTTTCAAATAAAGTAAAAATTATTTCAGAAAAAAATGGGGATATAGTCTATTTTTCCGCGCTTCGCAAGATGATTAAAATCTAAGAAAATATTAGGATCAGTGTTTTAAAAGGCGGGGGAGTGAGGCGAGACGTTTTATATAGTACAAGGCGAGACGTAAGCCCCGAGACATGGGGCGTAAGTTCCATGGATCTATGGGGCAGGGCCGGCTCTTGCCTGTGAATTTTTTTAGGCATTGGCCTTCTCAAATTTTTATTAAAATAAAATCATGTTTAATTTTTTCATGAAAAAAATTAATTATTTATAATAAAAAGTATATATATATATAATTTTTTTTATTATTTTTTTTTTCTCTAACATTCACATCATTTATCTTTTTAACTCCTTATGTACTCTATTTCTTCAAATCTTTGATAGTTAGAGTAATATTTTGTCAAAAATATGAATCAATTGCCGAAAATGAACAAAGTAAATTACAAATATTTTTTTATTTCTTCGTAACTTTTCATATTAAAGTAGGGTATACCAAGTTATCAACTTTTTGAATCAGATTCTATGATTCTAACTCTCATCTTTATTTAAAATTTATCAATTTTTTACTTATAGAACTATATTATTGATTCATATAATAATTGTCTCAATAAAATGATGTTTTTCAATGTTGAATTGATAAAGTTTTGCTTAAAAATAATAATTAAAAAAAGTATTTGAAAAAATCATTTATAAAAAAACTATTAAGGAATAATTTACATCTAAAAATTTAGAAAAATAAATAAATACAGATAAAGTTTATTTAATTTTAGGCCTCTAATTAAAATTTCGCTTTAGGTCTCGAATTATATTGAGCCGCCCCTTCTACGGGGTGTAGTCTCATGTATATTCAATTTTATATATAGTTTTATTACTAATAAATAAGCAAAAGTAAACCTTTCAATGATTTATGATTTTTATTAGAGATAAGTATTAATAATCAATAATGAAGAAAAAGAGATTATAATTACTATTTGAGAAATATCATTACACCAATAATAAAAATATGATTTAAAGCAAAAAAAAGTTTTAAAAAATAAATTAAAAACGCCCGGGACTTACGTGTTTATGCTTGAGGCTTACGCCTTATGGATCTACGTCTTTAATTTACCCCATAGCGCTTTTGGTACGCCCCACCCCGAGACTCGCCCCAAAAAGATTTTTGAAAACAATGATTAGGATCTAATCACCTACATTTTCCTTTTTTTCTTTTCTTTTTGGTTTTCTAATAATAGGATCCTTTCTCCCCATAATCCGGGAATTTAAACCATCCTACATATTTATTGAATTATGATATAGGGTTTAGGCTTAATACCAACCTTAATTTATGAGTCTTAAATTAAAAGGGCAACAAATTTTTTCGAAAATTCCAAAAGGGTAACTCATTTAATTATGAGATCAAAAGGGCAACAATTTTTAAATTAGGTTTTGTAAAACAAGGCTCAAATTCCTATGAGCCTTGCAGGTTTTTTTTTTTTTAAAAAAATATTCTTGTTTTATTTTTTTGTGTTAAAAGTCTAATAATAATAATAATAATAATACATAGTTGTAAAATCTGTAAGATTTAGTCCAACTAAGGAAAAAATAATAACATTAAAAAAGGTTCAAATTTATTCTGTTCTAATAGTAGAATTTCATGGGGATAAAAGAATTTCGTAGAAATATCGTTATTTCCACCAATCACTTTTCGGTCATATCTTTGAAAAATAATTACTATTTAGAGATTCTACATATCCCGTTTATCCAATTGTTAACGAATGGACTGGTTTACAAAATTTTTTACCAGAAACACTGAATCTTGGTGTGTCGTATTGTTGTATAAATCAGTTATCCTTAACAATTGGATAAACGGGATATGTAGAATCTCTAAACAGTAATTATTTTTCAAAGATATGACCAAAAAGTGATTGGTGGAAATAACGATATTTCTACGAAATTCTTTTATTCCCATGAAATTCTACTATTAGAGCAGAATAAATTTGAACCTCTTTTAATATTATTATTTTTTTGTTAGTTGGACTAAATCTTACAGATTTTATAACTATGTATTATTATTATTATTAGACTTTTAACAAACAAAAAAATAAAACAAAAATATTAAAAAAAGAAAAAAAAGCCTGCAAGGCTCAAATTCCTATGAGCCTTGTAAGGCTCACTGGCGGCTAAGCCTTACAAGGCTCATAGGAATTTGAGCCTTGTTTTACAAAATCTAATTTAAAAATTATTGCCTTTTTGGTTTCATAATTAATTGAGTTACCCTTTTGAAATTTTCGAAAAAATTTGTTGCCCTTTTGATTTCGAACTCCTTAATTTATGGGACGTTTTAATCCTTAATTTTCCTTCCTTAAATATTGATTCTTTAAAAAACATAATATTTTAAATATTCTCATTTATTTCATATTTGTCCTCTAACTGCTATCCATATAAATTCTCTAAACTTTTCTAAAACTTTAAATTTTCTCATTTATTCCACATTGTCCTCGTACTGCTATCTATTGAAACACTCAGAGGCAACTCAATCCATATAAACACTCTAATTATAGGCGACTCAATGCCTTTAAAAATGAGGATCCAATTTTTTTTGGTAATAATAAAATTATTAGTATAAATTATAGGAATCACATAGTGTATGATCTAAATTACATCCTATCCCTACTAATTTTCAATTTACAAAAATCCCTTAAAAAAGGAGGCAGCCGGATACATACCTACCGTCCGGATACATTATATATGATATATTGTAAACAACTTCTTGTTGCGCTTAAAAAGGAACAAATCAGGTAAAATTTATTTTTACTTATTTTAATTTCCTTAATTAAAGCACCTAAATTTATTTTTACTGATTTTAATTTCCTTGATTAATGCCTAACTGATTCTTATCTGTCCATATCCCAATAGGTAACAAATTCACAAATATCAAATTTCAAATTTACATCTTCTCCAATGACAACCATTAATGTCGAAAAAGTAATAATTTCAAAAAAATCAAAAAAGTTGTTGATACAAGATGAATATATCGATTTTGTTGAGGCATTAAAAAATTTGGGTGAACGAGGTGAGTTATGAAGGTTACAAAAGTGATGGAATCTCTAATTTCTTATCCATGTTCTTGGTATATCTGTATTTTGTCCATTATCCAAAATTGATAAGATTCATAATGAATATTTTCATCTTATTGAGACATTCAAGAGTCTGAAAAACTGAGGTTAGATATGAACGATATCAAAGTGAAAGTGAAGCAATTGTATAAGGATAACGCAAACTTTGGTGGCTGAAAATACAAAATAAAGCATAATTTCAATTTCGAGTTAAAAGATCTCACAAAAAAAAGGTTTGTGATTTTGTAGTATTGTGTTGTGTAATCAATTCGTCTGCTACATTATGTGTTGTATATGGATAAAATAGTACTAATACATTATGTGTTGTAGGTTTATACATTATATATTTTGTATCTAATACATATTTTGTATATGTTGGTATTTGTGATTTGAATTGCTATGTGTGTTTAGTATAATTTGTCAGATACATGTGTTTTAAGTTTTTAAAAAATAAGATTATATAATGATTTGTTTATGATAAATTATTTTGTAGATATTCAAATTGGTAAAGATACATTATTTGTTGCAAGTTGATACATTACATATTTTTTATTAGATACATTATATAATCATAAGCTTTCCCTGTACGTGTTGAGTTTTGCGATATGATTTTTCTGATGTGTTTTCAATAATGTATCAGATATATTTGATGTCAGTTGTAAATGTATTGTTCTATAGGGGAGTATTGCGATAGCTTAATTTTATCAATTGTGTTAGTTTTTTCTATGTTTAAGACATAATTATTAAAGTGTGTACAATATAGATGGACATGTATCTTGTTGTTTTGTTGTGCTCCTTGTATAATATTTATGACTGATACATGAGTTAGTAGCCTTTTTGTAAGGAATTCGATAAAATTACAGCTATGTATTGACCAATTCTTGAGTCTGATTTGAAAGAAATTAGGTTGCCACCGAGATACAAGAGGATGCCTGGATGACCAAGAAAATGAAGGAAGAAAAATGCATATGAAAAGCTAACAACAAACACAAATTGTTGTGGACGTTATGGGCAAGAAGATCAGGGCAAGAAGATCACAACAGACGGACTTGTACTTATTTTCTAAAGATGATTGACACAGACTTTCCAATAGAATTTTTTTAGAATACATTGATGTTTCAGTTTTATAATTTTCAATTCAATAATTTTCCACTATAACAGTATATACACTTCAATGTATTGTGTTTTTATGTATCTATGATACAATATATTGAAATGTTGCTATTATAAAATAAAAATTTGTTCAGATTCGTGTTCATTTCTGATTGATGATGATTTAATAACACTGTTAAATTATTAATATTTGTAAATATGATAGAATGTACATGTAATGAATGGTTTTGTTAAATTTTGATAAATAATATATCTGATACATCATGATTGTGAACAACCTGTCTTTAATGTATCACATATAACATAAAATCTAGAAAATGTATTTGATACATTAAATTATGAACGTTATACAGGTAAGAAATGTAGATTACAAGTGCTAAAGTGTATCAATAACATCATGAACGATACACATGTGTGATACTTTAATTCATGAAGATAGGTTGATTCAAATAATTTTTAAAATTATCCTAATTTGTGTTGTTTACCATACACATTATAATTACAATTGAAAAAAATAAAGATAAATATACATTCTGAGATTAACGGAACAAAATAGATTGATATAAGAGTCGAACAAATCAAGTTTTTAGAGAAACGCTTTAACACTTAAGTTAATGTATCTTGAAAACATTACAAACTAAAAAAACAAAAAACAGTGTGTATCCATTGATACACTATAACTATCCATATTAACTAAATCCGTATAGTCAAGTAGTATGAAATGACCCCTAGGCTTTGATGCTTCAGCCTTTTCACTGCCGTATTTTCATAGCAAAGCTGCATATCTTGAGCGGAGATAATTGAATCAGAAATCATTAGATGGAATTGAATTTTCATCGTTAAGAAATTCAACAAACGCAACTGCAAACAATCCACAATCCCTACAAAATGTAGAAGATACATTATAAAAATGAATTGAACATATACTTTAAAACAAAATTTTATAAAACTTACATTTAAATAAGATTGAAGATACATTAAAGAACTTGATTCAACAACATTAGTGTTATGTATCAATACCTTAAATATGAATATGATACATGCAATATAATAAAATTACCTTTTCAGCAATGTATCATGCATTTGAATCAACTACTAGATGCAAGATTGAACATAAAAAAATAGCGTAGGAATATATTAAAAATCGTTACCTTGGGTAGAGTGAGTCAAAAAATTGTAGATGAAACTTTTCTATCATTTTTTCAGCAATGTATCATGCATTTGAATCAACAACTAGATGCAAGATTGAACATCAAAAATATTGTAGAAATAAATCAAAAATCATTACCTTGGATAGAGCAGGTCGAGAAATTGTAGACAAAATTTTTCTACCCTTTTTTTAAGGAACGTGATCCATATCAGAAAATAAGAATGACTTTTTTTTTGAAGAAGAGGACAGTGGAGAAGACAACAACAAAGAAGACGAAAATTTACCAATTAATTGATTTGAATTTGGTTGACTGGAGAGAGAATTCTTAAACCATTCAAATTGAGTTGAAATTGTAACTGATAAGATTGTGGAGTAAAATTAGGGAGAGATTAATGGAGTGAAAAAAGGAAGGGAAACGTGGGTAAGGTTGGACACTTATGTATCCGGCTGACTTGAGAATTAGGAAAAAATAAGGGATTTTGGAAATATTTTGAAATGGTAGGGAATAATATAAATTATGGAAAATAAAGATGTGTATATAGGTAATTTATCCAAATTAGTATATACCATTTTTTTTTAATCTTGTGATCTTAAATATATCATGTGGAAGTTAAATTTAAAATCCGTCAAAAAAGTTAGTAACATTTTTTAATATTTGGAAACGAACTAAAAAAATATAAATAAATTAAAAGATATAGGATATTATTTAGTTTAAGATTATAGAAAAAATAAAGTTTTTTTTATATACAATTTTTTTCTAACTCAAATAAATTAAAAGATATAGTATATTAAAAGAAATGACATATTATATATATATAGTTTAAGATTATAGAAAAAATAAATTTTTTTAATTAAAAAGAGAAATAACTTTGCATCTCAAAAATAAAAAATAAAAAAATAATTAAAAATTAGGCTCCGATTTATCAATTCCTAGGAATATTCATTTACACACTTAAACTAAATAGTGTTTCTACATTTTAACTCTTAATAAAATGTTCCAATTAGATATTTTTGTGTGGGAATTCTTATTCATATATTAGATAGTTAAATTAACCAAATAGAATATGTTAAATTAATCATATAAAAAAAGTCATTTTTTTTAATTATATCATACTTCATCAATAAGTAACAAAATCTTAGATATAAGTAATAAAATCTTAGAATGAGAGAACATGTTTGATATTTTTTCTTCAAAATTTGAATCGAAAGAGTTTAATTGAAATATTATACTAGAAAATTGAGGTGTTCAATTAAAATATAATTTAATTCAAATATCTAAATAAACTATTCTAATAAATTTAACGGCTTTTTAACAAATCAATGCATATTAAGTGGAACATTTCCACTGGAGACTTTTTCATCAGCCTAAAATCCATTTCTCTGTAATTATTCGGAGTCATGAGATTTTTAGGTTTTACTCTTTGCAGATTCTAAGCTAACCTTATCAGTTATTCATTTCAACTTTTGTAATCCAATATTCATCCACCAAAAAAAATAAAATGTCCGGAGTAAGCATCAAACAGATACTATGTATATTCATTTATGGTGTGTTTGTAGCCTCTTCTTTGGCAGAGATAGGGTTTTCAATTTGGTTACATTTCAGCGACAGTGCTACTCTTTGCCAGAAAGTGTGGCAGAAACCTTTGCTGATACTGGGATTGTTTACGCTGGTTGTTTCAGCTTTGATATTAGTTGATTTGTTCTGCCGATCAGGCACGTTTATCAGTAGGATATGTTCGATTTCGTTGTACTTGATCATTTTGGGACAGTTCTGTTTGTCGTTGTTCGTAGTTTTGGTCACTAATAGAAATGCGAGTAGGATTTTATTTGGGAGAGATGGAAATTACTCGCATTACTTGTTGAACAAGTATGTATTGAATACCGAGAATTGGGAGCCGATTAAGAGATGTTTAGTTGATTGCAAATTTTGTGAACCTCCAACTGAAACAGATTCTTACTACAAATACATCTTCCCTGTTACTCAGGTTCTTAATTACTTCTCTTTCTCCTTTTTTTCAATGAATCTACGAGATATGCCTTTCAATTTAATATTAATCTTTAACACAGTGGAAACAAACCATACTAATTATATCATAAGCATGTCCCAGATCTTATAGAAACATAAAAAGTACTCCCTCCGTCCAATCATAGTTGTCTAATGTATCATACCATTTACGATAGTCCAGGGTATATTTATCATTTTTCCCTTTTTATTATATTCAAAGGGTGATATAATAAAATTACCCTCTATTTATAGTTTTTTAAGAAGTGTGCAAAGTCAATAGTGAACAAATATTGTTGGACGAAGGGAGTAATAGAAATCGAAGGACTAGATTATATTAACTTACATATTTGTTTTCGTGCATGCAGTCGAGCTGTTGCCAGCCTCCTACTTATTGCGGCTTGGAGTTTCACAATGCTACCTACTGGACCATGCCCAAAGCAGGGCCGGTGGTAGCAGGCAATGACTGCAAGATTTGGAGCAATGTACAGTCCGAGCTCTGCTTCAATTGTCAATCATGTAGAACACCATTCCTTGATGAACTCCATTTTGAATGGAAGTTATGTTCCATTGCCTGCTTTGTATTCTTGCTTGTCTTTTACTTTGTTTGCAGTGTTCAGTGGTGTATTCGCAGGGGAAAGAAATCAAAAGGATGCCAAAAACGCAAAGTATACTCTGCATGAGCCATATTGGTTCGTCCCATTTCCAATTTCCTAATGTTTAGTATTTGTTTGACCGAAGCTTCGTTTGGATGGTATAAAACATTGATATATTGTACGTATTTCATTATTTACTATTATTGAATCTGTTTTTTCTTACTTATATACGGCTTTATATATACACATTCTTGAATTTTGATCAGTTGCGCTTCCGCTTGTTTATCTCTAATATGGACTAACAAAGACAAGTTATCTTACCGCTAATATTGGACATCCTAATGTAAGCACTTAACATTTCAAGTATTGAGTTATTACACTATTCATAGTTTTTTTCTAATTCAAAGTACTAAACCTGGATAGGTAAAAGTACATTAATGAAGCATAGTAAGTAATGTCGTCTTCTTTACGTGTGCTGAAATCTCGTTCAACTACTCAAATGAGTTCATCCTCTCTGGAAAATGAGAAGGCAAAATGTTTCATCAAGTGAATCACACAAGTTTGTTGCACTTCCATAATGCGTAACGTTGATTGGACCAGTTTTGAGGGCAGCAATTTGTTTACTGGAAATTTCAGTGAGTTTGCTGAATTCAATAATCTTGTTGCATTTAACATAAGCAACAAGTCCTTTACGGGCGGCTTTGAAGGTTGCAGCTTATCCAACAATTCATAATTTCATGTAACATTGTTTCGTCTAAATTTAATACAAAAAAAAAAGAAGCAAATGAGAACAAAATTTAAATAGCGACCTCAAAAAGGCAATGCAGTGCAAATTCCACTGATTAAATTATATCAACCTCTTGTTAAAATATTTCATTTAGACAATCAAACTAAGTTTTATTTCAAGTATTCTAATTAGACACGTTTGGTTCAAAATTTGAATTTTTTGTGTGTGTTCTGATTCGTCATTTAGATACTTAAATTAACCACACAAAATATGTCATTTCTTTTAATTTTATTCATCACCTCAATAAGCTGTAAAACCCTAGCTAGATATTCTCTACTTGAGGTTGATGCAGTTGAGTTGTTGCAACTTACATATTTGTTATACAACTTAGATATTTGTTTTCGTGCATGCAGTCCAGTTGTTGCAAGCCTCCCACTTATTGTGGCTTGGAGTTTCACAATGCTACCTACTGGACCATGCCCAAAACAGGGCCGGCGGTAGCAGACAATGACTGCAAGATTTGGAGCAATGTACAGAGAGAGCTCTGCTTCAATTGTCAATCATGTACGACAGCATTCGTTGACCACATCCAGGAAGATTGGAAGATGTATTCCCTCATCTACTTTGTACTCTTACTTGTTTTCGAATTTGCTTGTTGCATTAACAGGAAGAACAAATCAAATGGATACCGAAGACACATAGTAAACCCTGCATGAGCCATATTGGTTCGTTCCATTTCGCATATTTTCCTAATGATTAATATTTGTGTCTCAAGATTGGTTTGAATGGTTGGTATAAAACATTGATACTGTATTCATTGTTTACTATAACCGAGTCTGTTTATTCTTATTTATATATGGCATTATTAATTTTAAGTAATAAGTAATGTGATCTTCTTTACGTGTGCTGAAATCTGGTTCAACTACATAAATGAGTTCATCCTCTCTGGGTAAATGAGACGGCAAAATGTTTCATCAAGTGAATCCCGCAAATTTGTTGCAGATGCATAGTGTCACTTTAACTGGACCAGTTTTGAAGGCACTTATTGATGGATTAGAGTCCATCCACTACATCTCTCAATATATTTCCAGCAATTTGATTACTAGAAGTTTCAGTGTGTTTGGTGAATTCAACGACCTTGTTGCATTTGACATAAGCAACAATGTTCCTTTACTGGCGTCTTTAAGGATGAAATTTGCAGCTTCTCCAACAATTCATATATAGCCTTAACAATATGCCTTTAATGGCGTATGAAATTTGCAGTTAACAATTCATTTAGCCTTCTTTCGTGTTTTTATATTATATATATAAACGAGAACAAAATTTCAATAGTGACCTCAAGAAGGCCAGTGCGAATTCCACTGATTAAGTTATAACAACAATTACAAAAAGTTAGTAATAGCAAATTCAGTTTGCCTTTTCGTTTAAAACACAATCTAACAATAAAGTTTGAAAGTACGTATTTGTGTATGGGAACTTGATTTTTTAGTGCCAAAATTCCAAGGCTGGCGCAAAAAAAAAAGTATTTAAAGAGGACTACGAAAATTCGTAAATTTTAAATTGATGATTTTAATTTGTTTTGTAATTTATATTTTTTACATAACAAATTTGATTGAGTGATTATATAAGAGAGACTCTAAGTTGAGTGATTTTGTTGAAAACTTGAAATAAAACAAGGAGTTAAATCACTTTACTAAATAATTCTTTGTATTTGACTAATCCTTTGAGATATTTACTCTAATTTATTTTATTAAACACCAATTTAAAACGGATCAAATAAATTTTATATAATGGATTATTAATTAGTATTGATTATTGGATCTAAAAAATACATGTATAAAGTTGTCATTTCCGTAACAAACTAAAAGGGTTAAATACTTAACTAACTAATGCATACTAACTGGATGGCTACAATATCACGGAAACAATTATGCACTTTCATAAGATTTAGGGTTTTTACTTGCAGATTTTAGGAATCAGATTCACGGTATTTTTTTCAGCTTTTTTTTAATCCGTTCACGGTAATAGAAAATGTCAGGAGTAAGATGCAAATTCATACTTATATTCCTTTCTGTGGCACTTATAGGGATTTCAATTTGGTTACATTTCAGCGACAGCGCGACGCTTTGCGACAAAGTGTTGGTGAAGCCTTTGCTGATAGTGGGAGTGTCTGCACTGTTTTATTGGGTTATTAGATTGGTTGAATCCTTGTGCCGAGTCAAAGTTATCGTGTATATATGTACGATCTCGTTGTTGTTGTTCAGTTTGGGACTCATCTGTTTTACAGTGTTCTCAATTTTGGTGACTAATAGAAAAGTGAGTAGGGCTTTATTTGGGAGAGATGGAGATTACTCACATTACTTGTTGGAGAAGTATGTGATGAATGCAGAGCAGATTAAGAGCTGTTTGCTTTATTCCGAAACTTGTCAACATCTACCTACTGGCAAAGGAGATGATTTTTACAAATACAGCCTCTCTCATACTCAGGTTCCTAATTATAGATCTAGACTACGTAATGAATATGCCATGATTACTATATGCTTCTGAGTTTAAGGTAAAAAATTATATCAACATATTTATCACATGTTAAAGTTTATGGGTATTATAAAAACTGCAGAACATGCCTTTTAACTTGGTCTCAACTGCATATTTATCATTTATGCTACACATATTCTAATACACATGATATCAAATAAGACACATGTGTCTACTTGTTCAATTTTTATATAAATTTAAGTGCCTAGGGCATAAATGCCAACCTCGGTGGATAGATACCTTTGCAGTATTATATATGTCAGTGTATACAACTTAAATCTTTTGTTTTGTTGCATGCAGGCGAGTTGTTGCAAGCCACCCACTAACTGCGGTTTGGAGTTTCACAATGCTACTCACTGGACCATGCCTAAAGCAGGGCTGGCAGTAGTAAACAGTGACTGCAAGATTTGGAACAATGTACAGACTGAGCTTTGCTTCAAATGTCAATCATGCAAGACAATATTCTATGACTTCATCCAGAAACGTTGGAAGATCTTGTCCCTCTTAAACTTTGTCATACTCCTCTGTTGCTGTGTTTTGTGCTATGTTCTGTACTTGATCAACAACAGGTCAAAGGGGCACCCAAGGCACAAAGTAGTCCCTGCAGTTTGAGCTCTATTGGTTCGTTCCATTTCCATTTTCCTAATGATTAATATTTGTTTGTCTCGAGATTGGTTTGGATGGCTGGTGTAAAACATTGATATTGTAGTCATTGTTTACTATTACCGAGTCTGTTTATTCTTACCTATAAATGGCATTATTAATTTTAAAACATATACACATTCTTGAATCTTGATAAATTGTGCTTCCCAAATATGGACTAACAAGAGAAGTTATCTTACCATTTCCACTGATTATAAGAAGCTTGCCAAAATCTAGCAGCGCCCTAATGTAAGCACTTGAACATTTCGAGGATCAGATTGTTACTCTATTGACAATCTTTTTCTGATTCAAAGTACTAAAACTGAATTGATAGAAGTTGCATATTACATTACTAGAGCATAATAAGTAATGTGATCTTCTCTACGTGTGCTGAAATTTCGTTCAATTACTCAAATGAGTTCATACTCTCTGGTTAGATGAGAGGGCAAAATGTTTCATCAAGTGAACCACACAAGTTTGTTGCAGCTGTATAGTGTGCTACGTTAACTGGACCAGTTTCGAGGGCACTTGTTGATGGATTAGAGTCAATCCACTAGATCTCTCAATATGTTTCCAGCAATTTTGTTTACTGGAAATTTCAGTGAGTTTGGTGAATTCAATAACCTTGTTGCATTTAACATAAGCAACAATATTCCTTCACGGATGTCTTTACTTGAACAACAGTATTTATACCAGAAATTAACAATTTAGATTTTCATTAAATTAGCTGTAACTTCCTCATACCATAGCAAAATGACCTGATTCTTTTTCTGTAACTTCCAAATAATAATACAAACCTACTCGTTCAATCGAAGCTCAATTCCATACTCAAANGAACGACCTTTTGTTCACTTCCCGAGGCTTTAGATAGCAATTGTGGAATCTGGTTAGTAGGTGCCATCATTACTCGATAAATCGGGTCGTGACACATACCATAGCAAAATGACCTGATTCTTTTTCTGTAATTTCCAAATAATAATACAAACCTACTCGTTCAATCGAAGCTCAATTCCATACTCAAATGCCTAGTCAAATATTACTTTTTCTTGATAAATAATTATTTCATATATCACGGTAAAATTTCAATCTTGGCTTAGCAAAAATGTTCCAAATTTTGATGAAATTTACGCTTCTCCAACAATTCATATAGCCTTCTTTCGTATAAATAAAAACGACAACAATGTAATCTAAAATAATAAAATTTATTGCATCTCACGTGTTGTGCAGAGATGGATAGTAATTATGAACTTAATGACCTATTTTTAGGTAATATTTATTTTTAATGGATTGGGCTCCTCCCCATTTCTCTTCTATCCATTTTCTCCAAGTTCCTACTTAGATGTATGACACCTATATTATTTAAATATTAAAAATCTAAATTAATTAGTTTTCTGAATTAATTAGTTTTCTCAATCAAAGAAGTATACTGATTATCCATGATTAAAAAGGATATTTAAGATTAGTAAGAAAATATTCATTTTCCAAAATTTTGAGAACAAATGGAATTACTTCAATTAAATAGCATTAAACTTTTGATATAAAAAGAGTTCTTCTATAGTTTAACAACTTGAGTCACGAGATCACTATCAAATTTGTAGACATTTTTGTTTTTTAAAATCTATTCTATCTATTTTTTGAGAAAGTTTGTCTAACTTTTCGTTTTCTTTGATATTTTATATCAAAGTAATTTTCAATATTTTTTATTTAATATCTGAAGGCTAATCTATTTTATAATTTTCTTAGTAAAATAACTTATTTAAATGTTTATTTTAAATTGAAAGAAATTTACTCTATGAGAAAACATTTTCCTTTAAATGGAAAAACTATAGATAATGAAAATAATTTGAATTATGGTGCGAAAAAATTGTGAGATGATTTTTTATAGCAAAAAATAGATAGATTTAAATGGTAATGTATATCTTTTTAATCATGATTAAAGCATTTGAATACTTAAAAATCTTGTATCATTGATATTTAAATAAGATTAGTGTCATACATCTAAGTAGGAACTTGAAGAAAATAGAGAAGAGCCGGATCCTTATAATGTGTAGCAGTGTGGCAACAAAATAAGAGAAAAATGTATGTCATTTTATGATAAGACTGTTAGATTACACCTTCATTTTCCTCTATTTACACGAATATAACTTGTTTATTAATGACCAATTTAAAATGGATCAATTTTTTTTATAAGTATTGAGTATTGGATGTAAAGAAATATACATGTATAAAATTCCGTTAAATAAATTGCAAGAAAATTTCATTTCGGTAACTAACTCCAGCCTGAGGGTTAAATACTTAACTGATTAATGCATATTAACCGCTGGAAACAATTCTTTCACCCAGATAGGTAGGGTTTTACTTGTTGCAGATTTTAGGAATCCGATGATTAGCTATTTTTTATCCGATCACCGGAAAATAGAAAATGTCAAGAGTAAGCTGCAAATTATTCATGCAAATATATATATATCCTTTGTTTGGGTGAATATAGTTCTTTTCCTGGTACTCATAGGGTTTTCAATTTGGTTACATTTCAGCGACAGCGGCGATTGCTTGAAAGTGTTGGTGAAGCCTTTGCTGATAGTGGGAGTGTCTGCACTGTTTTATTGGGTTATTAGATTGGTTGAATCCTTGTGCCGAGTCAAATTTATCATCTGTATATGTACGATCTCATCGTTGTTGATCAATTTGGGATTCCTCTGTTTTATGGTGTTCTCAATTTTGGTGACCCATAAAAGCATGAGTAGGGCTTTATTTGGAAGAAGAGATGGAGATTACTCGCACTACCTGCTAGAGAAGTATGTGTTGAACGCAGAGTATATTAAGAGCTGTTTGCTTGATTTCAAAACTTGTCAGCATCTACCTACTGGCAAACGGGATGATCATTTTTACAAATACAGTCAGGTTCTTAATTACAGATCTAGATGATGTAATGAATATGCCATGATTACTATATGCTTCTGGAGTTTAAGTTAATTCAATACATTACAACAAAGATGTATATAATTAGATCACTAACTAATTCAGGGCACTAACTGATATCTTTTAAATTTGGTAAAAAATGATAGTAATTAACTTATTATCACATGTTAAAGTTTATCATTGTATAAAAAAGGTATATTACGCGATTCTTCCCATCTGTCCTAGCCTTGGTGGGAGAGTTATCTAGCACTTGTTGCCGGTGGGAGATGACAAATATCCCGTGGAATTAGTCAAGGTAGCACCTGTTGTTGGTGGGAGGAGACAAATATCCCGTGGAATTAGTCAAGGTGCGCAAAAGCTGATCGAGACACCATGGTCTTCTATAAAAAAAAAACATAAAGTCCTTCATGAATTGATACCTATTTTTTTTTTTTTTAAATAACACTTAAAAATTTTGTGGGGTACATACTAATGCAGGTTACAGTATTATAGTATATTAACGTGTATACAACGTAAATCTTTGTTTTGTTTTGTTGCGTACTGCGGTTTGGAGTTTCACAATGCTACTTGCTGGATCATGCCTAAAGCAGGGCCGGCAGTAGCAAACAGTGACTGCAAGATTTGGAACAATGTACAGGCCGAGCTTTGCTCCAAATATCAATCATGCAAGACAATATTCTATGACATCATCAAGAAAGGTTGGAAGAAGTTGTCCCTCATCAGCTTTGTCATGCTCTTCTTACTTTGCTGTGTTCAGTGCTATTATCTGATCTGGTTCATCAACTGGTCAAAGGGACACCCATGGTAACGAGTATACCGTGCCTGAATTCTATTGGTTCGTTACATTTCCATTTTCGTAATGATTAAAACTTGTTTGACTGAAGCTTGGTTTGGATGGTGTGAAACATTGATATTGTTTTTATTGTTACTATTATTAGTGGTGACGGATTCAAGATTTTCATTAAAGAGGTTTGAAAAATATAAATTCAAAAAAATGTGTCATCACCATTTGAAGTCATAATTGAATATATATTCACATACCTAGTCAGAGGCACTATATTATTCCCAGGTTCCAACCAACTGTATCTAATTTGTTGTTTAATACATGTAGTTCTAAGTTTCATATAATTTTAGGTAAAACTATATAATTTTAGGTATGTTCACAAGAATAGTATTGACTTAAATTTTTCATTTGTTTAAATCAGTATAGATTCACAACCAGCCCCTGCCTTGTATTAATTTAGAAAAATATATTTCAACCCGCCTTGCACCCGTATAACCTAAAACCAGCCCGCCCCGCTCCACGTAACTTTGTTTTGTTTAAATCCGCATAGATTCGCAATTTGCCCCACCTTGCATTAATTTAGAAAAATATATTTCAACCCGCCTCGCATATGCATAACCTAAAACCCGCTCCGCATAGCTTAAAATTCGCCCCGCCCCACCTCGTTGCCATCCTTATGTGCAGTGCAGGAGACGTGTAGGGTTCTGATTCAGGGTGATCAGTTATTTTTTTCAACTTCTGGTATCCGTTCACCGGAGAAAAGAAAATGGCACGAGTAAGCCCCAATTGCATATTCGGATGTGCGGGTCTAGTGGTTTCTCTGGCATTCATAGGGTTCTCAGTTTGGTTACATTTCAGCGACATCCCTACTCTCTGTGTCAAAGTGTTGGAGAAGCCTTCGTTGATACTGGGATTGATTGTACTGATTTCTTTGGGTTTTGGATTGATTGTGGCCTTCTATCCAGTCAAATTTATCTTCTGGATATCTAAGATCTCGTATTGTTTGATCCTTTTGGGACTCCTCTATTTTGCGGTGTTCTCAATTTTGGTCACCAATAGAAATGTGAGCAGGGCTTTATTTGGGAGAGATGGAAATTACTCGGATTACTTGTTGGAGAAGTATGTGATGAATGCAGAGCAGATTAAGAGTTGTTGGGTTGATTTCCAAGTTTGTCCGAATATACCTACGGGCAAAGGGGCTGAATTTTACAAATATAGCCTCTCTCCTGCTCAGGTTCTTAATTAGAAAATTTATATGTCATATGCTTCTTAGTTTAAGTTAATTCAAAGTATTAAATCTTTGCTTTATTGGTTGCAGTTGAGTTGTTGCATTTTACCTGCTCAGTGCACCTTGGTGCTTCAAAATGATACTTACTGGATCATGCCCAAAGCAGGGCCAGCAGTAGCAAATAATGACGGCAAGAACTGGAGTGCCGTAGAGAGCGAGCTTTGCTTCAACTGTCAATCATGCAAGACAGCATCCTATAATATCATCAAGAAACATTGGAAGATCACATCATTCATCACTCTTTTCATAGTCTTTGTTTGTTGTGTTGACTTCTGTGCTCTCAAAATCAAGAACAGGTCAAAGGGACCCCAAAGGAACAAAGTATACCCTGTTTGAGCCCTATTGGTTCGTTATATTTCCATTTCCGTAATGGTCCATATGAAGCTTGGTTTGGATGGTATAAAATATTGTATTGACATTGACGGAAGGAGGTTTAAAAAATAAAAAATATTATCAAATTTCGAACTCCAAAACAATTTATTCAACTTCTAATTTTGTGTTTAGGTCTATGATTTTTTTGTCAAGGGGTTTAGGTGAATACTCTCCGCTCCTTGATTGTCGAGTTTGTTTATTCTGTTGGGTTAAAGTAAGGTGTGAATTGAGAAATGTGAGGGAACTAAGTAAAGTTTCTCATTGGTAGAAGAGAGAAAAAATTGTCCTTATATTAGGAAACAATTTCGCTAACTCTCAAAGATTAAGTAGAGGGTGCCCCTCACACCTTAACTAATTTGACACCATGCTTGTTCCTCTACTGAAATCCTTAGTTTATCCGCAAACCCTGAAGCTTCCTAATGTGTTCGGGAGTTTGACACATTTAGAGCAGCTAGCTAGCTGCACATTCTAATAGATTTCTGGACCATTGCGGTCTACAACTTCATGCACATCTTTCTGAGCTTAGGATGCTTGATGTTACTATCAGGACAAGGTTTTGCTGGAACTTATATTTACTTGAGTTACGTACACCTGCCATCAAACTTGAATCCATTAAGCCATAACACTATATTCAATGGATTCAAGTTTGATGGCAGGTGTACGTAACTCANCGCTACCCTTTGGGTGCGCACAGGGTAAAACCCTCGCTCTTATGCAATAGCTCGCAAACCACATAGAAGAGGTAACCCGCACTAGGCAAGTCCGGCGCGATGAGCTCGACCCAGAAGGCAAACCCATTGCTTTTGCCGGCAAGGGGTTTCGAACTTGAGACCTCCAACATGGAAGTCCCAAGCCCAAACCATTGGGCCACCCGAAGGGTCATCATTTCATAATGTTACAGAGACTTATAATATTATTATAAAGAAAAAGTCATGAACTAATAGTAAACACCAACAAAATTCAGCTATTTTAATTTCTTACCAAGAGCTGATCTAGTCTTGAGCAAATTAGACATGGAACACGCAATTAGCTATATATACTGAAGAAACTTTAAAAAAACAAGCAATAGTAAACAAAGTGTAAATTTTATAAAATAAATCATTACAACACAACATGGAAAAAGTTTCAAGGAAATTGCTCTTCTTATTAGTCACTTCCTGACTTGTAGAAATTAAGTTTCATTTGACAAAGATTGCCGATCATTTTGTACATTTTGGCGTGATGACTCTCGTGTTTGTGTTGATGTTTTTTGTCAAAGATCCTGATGATGACATGGAAAAAAAATAATCAAAAGTTGTAACTTTAAAGTAATTTTTATCTTTATTTTTGTTATTTGTTGCCTATATTTTTCTGAAAATACATTTGCTATAAAGAAGGAACCAAATAAGTGTGTTTTTTACGGAATTTTAAAAGTTTTACCAAATAAGAGAACAGTCTAATCCCCACTTCTCCCTATATTTTAGGGCTTATCATCTTTAACTGAGTCAACAACTGCTCTTTAATGGCTAAAATATAGAGACTACTACTTAATTAGTTTGTTGTGATTTTGCAGTTTGTGTTTGAAATTTTATAAGTTAATTTTTCAATTTTCAAAATCTATGCATACAAAAACACAAAGAAAGATGGTACGAGTAAGCAATTTCATAATTGCATATCTTAATTGTGTGACTCTATTGGTTTCTCTGGTAGCCATAGGGTTTTCAATCTGGCTCAATTTCAACCACAGCGCTACACTTTGCCAGAAAGTGTTGCAGAAGCCTTTACTGATACTGGGAGTATGTCTCCTGGTTGTTTCGATTTTGGGATTGGTTGGATCCTTGTGCCGAGTCTCGTTTGTCCTCTGGATATATTTGTTTTTGTTGTTTTTGCTCATTGTGGGGTTGCTCTGTTTCACGTTGTTCGCAATTTTGGTAACGAATAAAAATGTGAGCAAAGCTTTATCTGGGAGAGGTTATAAGGAAATCAAATCTGGAGATTACACCAACTGGTTGCAGAAGTATGTGGTAAATGAAGAGAATTGGGAGGAGATTAAGAGTTGTTTGGTTGATGCCAAATTTTGTCAGAGTATACCTACTGGCAAAGGGGCTGATTTTTATAAATACAGACCATCTCATATTCAGGTTCTTATCTTTTGTCTTTACCCATTATCTCATTTCTCAGTGAATTCATATGGAAGTGTGTAGTGAGAATTTAGAGTTTATGAGTTCTGAACTTGCCAAAAAAATCATAGTCATGGATTCATAATTTATAATGGATTTCCTAATACAAATGCATGATCTAAACAGAAGTTATTGGGTTTGTCCAAACCCTAAGTTATACTCTCCCGTTGCCCCGACTATAGTATTTCTGAAATTAAGTTCATTGCATTGATGATGCAACAAATATCTATACAATCAGGTAACTTGAGTTCAGTCACACCTATAAGTCCGCTACTTCAAAGACATTGCCTCACTTAGATCGTGAGGGATGATAAGCATTTGATGGTATTTTCTGTTTCGGTAAAAGAAGATTTCTAAAGCAAAAAAGAATATCTTCATTCTGATTGTGACTTGAAAGTTTCATTCTGATGACTTGGAAGTTTATCACATGTTGAAATTTATTAATGTAGTATAAATAATAACTACTTCACTATGTTAATGTTTATAACTTGAATCTTTGTTTTGGTGAGTGCAGTCGAGTTGTTGCAAGCCACCCACTTACTGTGGCCTGGAGTTCCACAATGCTACTTACTGGACCATGCCCAAAGCAGGGCCAGCGGTAGCAGACGATGACTGCAAGATTTGGAGCAATGTACAGAGCGAGCTCTGCTTCAACTGCCAATCATGTAAGACATCATTCCTTGACCACATCAAGAGAGATTGGAAGACATGTTCCCTCGTCAACCTTGGCCTCTTACTTCTCGTCCTCTTTGTTTATGGTGTTGGCTGCTGCGCATTCAGGAACACCAAATCTAAAGGGAAATAATAGGCAAAAAATATGCCCCGCATGAGCCATGTTGGTTTTTTACATTTCCATTTTCCTAGTGAATGTTTGTTTGACTGAAACAAGACACTGATGTTGTAATTATTGTTTATTACCGACTTCACTTTTCCATCTAATGTTTAGCTATTTGTATGTTTATTTCTAATTTATATGGCATTACTAGTTCTAGACATATTCATTCTTGAGTATTGATCAGTTGTGCTTCACTCTTTTTCTCCACCTAATATGGACTAGCAAGAGAAGATGTCTTACCGCTGGAGATTGCCCACATTTCGAGTATTGTGTTATTACTGTTCACAATTTTTTCTGATTCAAAGCACTAGACTGGATATGTAAAATTGACAATGCTGGAAAAAAGAACCTGAACAAGTAGTAGGGTGAGGTTGTGCTAAAAAAAATATTTAGTCAAGTAACACCTGCCATCAAACTTAATTTTGTTACCTCTTCCTATCATAATAAAGTGCCCCAACCTTACTCTAGTGGTCAAAAGCCAGAAGACGCACATAATCACATTTATGAAGCAAAATTAGTACCATCTTCTCTACATATCCTGAAATCAGCGTCCACAACTCAAAAGAGTTCATATCTGGTAAATGTTTCAAGTGAACCACGCAAGTTTGCCGTACATGCTACATTGAAATTTCAGGTGAATGTGATCAGATTGGGCCTTTGATGTCATTTTAATCACTTTATATCCTCCGTTCCTCTTGATATAACAATAAGTTAGCTCTAAAAAAAGAACAGAAAAATGCCAGGAATAGAAGATGAAGGAACCAATAAGAAGATCAGTTGTAGCAAACAGAACAGTTCTTCCCACTAAAATTTCACTTTATCCTGGCAAAAGGAGAACCAATGAGCCCAGATACATGTATCTTCAACGTACATCATTTGAAAATCAAGAGTAAATGGAAGATAAACATTGATCGTAACTCCTACTAGTTTGGTAACAATTTCTAATCGCCATATAGCTAGCTTGAAGGTACAAAGTATTGGAGGAACGCCTTGAATTAAGCAAGATGCAATATGCCAAAACTGCTGCAGTAAAACAGGTTCTCTAGAGTCTCATTTGAGAAAAGTACAGGACAGAAACAAGGAAACATATATGAATAGAGACGTTAAGAGTTCAAGACTCCATGTTGGTTGCAGCAGAAATGAAGGAATCATGGGAACCAACAGTGAACCACAAAACCAACCAGCCACAAGGCCTCCAAACCTGATACGTAAAAGGTGCACACTTATTAATAGTATAAGAAGTCAATGATGAAAGTGAAATATCAGAAAATGACTGGAATTTAGAAACTAGCATCTTTTTTACCATCCAAAATTGAGACAATCCATCAACTTACCCTATAAGAGCAGCTCTACCTAAGCTCTTTGTCTTGTCATTAAGGAAGTATACACAAGCTCCAAATGATATTGCTACCTGCATAAAAAAGAGGTATCTGTAAATAAAGCTGGAATTAATTTATTTAAAATCTTGAAAAGCTTGTCAGCGCCAGTTATTTCAAGGCGTAGAAATTATCAGAAAACATGATCCAGAATGAAAGCAGCCAAACCACTATACCATCCACAGCTGCTCAATACAAGCCTTGCATTATTAAATGCAGGTCAAACTCTGAAACTGTCTGCATTTTCAACTAAAACATCGG
Organism: Solanum stenotomum; assembly: GCF_019186545.1. Taxonomy (NCBI): domain Eukaryota; kingdom Viridiplantae; phylum Streptophyta; class Magnoliopsida; order Solanales; family Solanaceae; genus Solanum; species Solanum stenotomum. Next base: position 4,394,730 of record NC_064282.1, read on the forward strand.
AGAATAACTGCAATTTACATCACTTTTAGTCTTCCGACCTTTTATACTATTATGGAGTTAAACCTGAAAAATCCAATAGTCGCTGATAAGTATAGGCAGTTAGACCCTCGAGAGATACTGAGAAAGCCATTCCCCAGAAATACATGATGCTGATAGTTCACGACCCTTCTTATGGTAAAAGCCGGAGCCAGAATGGAAGGACTGCTGAGGGATGTTCCAGAGTACATGATTATTTAAAAGGTTCTCAAGTTTCCGATGGTCGAGTTTGGGAACTATAACTGTCAAGAAAAGGAATCTTGGTCCTAATTGAATCATCAGCTCTACCGGTAGGTTAGTAAAAAGAAGACTACAACCCATATACTTAACTGATGGAAGAATCTAGCACCTCCTAGCACACCTAGTGTTAGACATAGCATAGAGTAACTTAATAAGGGTGGCCCAGCACCTGGGTCTGACTTTGACAAGAAAATGGACACTAGGCCCAAGTTAACCCAAAAATCAGCTCAATTAGTGAGAATTGTCCAGAACTCTATAACAAGGCTACAACTCATACACTTAACTGATGTGGAAACAAACAATACTATAAAGAGGCCAATACTCATTTATTTAAACCAGAGCCCCCCTCCGTCCTTTCTTCTCTCTAAAAACGGCAAAATACAAATGACGATGTTCAACAAGGATATCTTGGTGCAATGAGATTCCCAGGCAGCAAGGGACATCCAGTTGAATATGATCAAGAAATAAGTATTTTGCAATTTTTTTGATGAAGAAGATTTAAGTTCTTTGCTCTTTACAGACTAATCAGTAGTTCTTTATTTACAGAAGAATATTGACTTTTGAATTCTGTTCACATACTGCGTTGGGTATCCTTATCTTTCTCTTTCCTTTTTTAATCAATTATGTCTCCTAATGTTATCAAATTTATCTACTTTTTGGTTTGATAGGTAAGGGGGCTTGCAATACATGTACAGTCCATAATCACAGTAGAGAAACTATCAATAACATAAAGAGTTAAATTTATGCTCTACAAAGTAGGTAAAAGCCAAACTGTTTTTTATGACGGTGGTGTCCGAGCAAGTTTGCGTGCACCTAGACTATTCCACGGGAACCCGCGCTACCTACCACTACAATAGAACATGATAACTCTGCCAACAAGAGTTAGACAGATGGGAAGAAATCACCCAGATCTTACTTTTTATGACAATGGTGTCAGAAGTTGTACAGATCTTTACCAACTATTAGACTTATGTCAGAATAAATTTGCACTGATTAAGAAAGATATTCACTGCAAGGTACAGTGTGGTTATAAGAACATGCCCTCCCATCACCTATGGATATTGGCAAATCAAATGAGATTTGAAGACTTATCACGGATAAAAATTGAGACGGAACAAACCTGGAATGCAGGGCCAGCTTCAGCAGAGTTCATCACACTCCAGCATGCCATGAATCCAAAGAGGAATAATCTCCTCAAGATAATTACGGGTGGTGGAAGTTCCACAAAGCTGAGGAGGTTCTGAACCCATGGCGGAGATTCCTCGACTTGCTTTTTTAGCCTTGTTTTCAAGTTAATCTTTGTCTTCTTTCTATTTATGAAGCTTTTCATTAGTATCTTCTCAAAAGCAGCTTCAATTGATTCTGCACTTCTCTCATGATTGGCATACTGGTTTAACAAAAAGTTGCGCGAACTCCAAACTTCTTCTTCGGAGGCATCACGGCTTATTCCAAGACGTTTGTAAGGGTCCCAAACATTCAATCGAGAAAACTTCGGAACGTTACCTTCAGAAATCAGATCGTGAACATCAAACTAGATGTTTCATGCTAGAATGTTAATCAAACAACTCGTAAAGAACCAGAGAACAAACTTACACATGTAACTTAACCAATGCCAAACGAGAAGTTACTTTAACTACAATTTTCCCTCTGTTACCACTCATTGGTAACATAAAGAAGTTACCTAAGTTAAAAAAAGCTGACGGTCTTTCTCATTAATTTGGCAAAGGGTGAAAGATTAAAGCTTCAGAAGATATATGTGCGCCAGAATTCTTGTTTAAATCCTTCTATCATTTTCAAGGGAGTTTTTAATAGAAAAAATTAGAGATTTTCCATCTCTACAATTCTTTTGATATAAAGTTCCCCTACTAAATACTTAATTCCGAATCAGCATCTTGAGCAACCAAGACTCAATACCCTTTTAACATTGTAACACAAATTTCAAAACTAACCCAAAATCTTACCGGCCAAGGAGTTATTAATCTAAAACTATCATAAATCATCAATTAAAGTTGTATGTTATATCTGCTTGCAGTTCCCTTTTCATAGTAGCATCAATACATAGAGTTTTCAATTTGATAGGTGTTAATTAGTATTAGAAAACCCACCTCCATAAGCCGTATCCGTTGCACATTTTGTACCCTTTGAAAACAAACGAGAGGGCTCCGACCTCTTCGAATTTCCTCTACTCGAACTGCACAAAGGTTTAACAAATAGTAGGAACTTTAACATACCAACAACAAATTAATAGTTCCCAAATGCTCAATACGACTTATAATACACACAAGACAACCCGCATACAATTTCTCTAAGAAGATAATAAGACAACTTACAGTTTTTGGCCGAGGAAAGCAGAGGAAAGGGTAGGTTTCAATATGAGAGTTGCCGCCATGAAATTCGTTCTCTCCTATAGAGAAAAAGAACCCTAGATTTTGAACTGATTTCTTATTGTGGAGAAATTTTTTCCATAGAGGCCGGGCCGGCCGAGAGGGTTTACTCCGGTTAGGTGGAACTTGAAAGCCGTGGAAGAAGGAAGGAACTTCTTGCTAAGCTTTTCGATTATGTATATGGTGAAAAATAGGAAGAGGTATTAGGCTCTAGATTGAGCTAGGTGCGCATTGTACACCCCTATTCTACAAGTAATTTAATTCACTTCTGGTCCTTAAATTGTATATTAATTCCAGTTCACTCCCATTGTATTGTATTCCATTCTTGGTCCTCAAATTTGCTTACTTCCATTATANCGAAAATTAATTATCATATTTTTTTTGTTGAAAAAATATGTTATACTAGGGAATAGTTGTTGTAGCCTTAGTCGACACTAAAAATCACTCATAACTTTTAGTGGCAACATTTTGAGATTTTGTGGCGACTTTTATCGCCACTAAAGGTTTAGTTCTTTTATGGTGAATTCAAATTGACAACATTTAGGTGGAGGGATTAGTCCAATGTGACTTGCCACATCAATAAAAATTTGGGTAGTTAACTCTTCAGGGTATTTGTGGTCTCTTGGGATAACGGCGAGGGTATTTTTTATCCCAAAAACGTAATGGAGGGTATAAGTGATCTGTTTCGCATAGTTCAGGGAAATATTTGACCCTTTTCCCTATTCAATATAAATTTGGTTCAATGTTCAAAAAATTCGATTATTTTGTGCAATTAGTCTAGTGAAAGGATAGTCAAATTGCCCTTAAACAACCAGATTAACCACAAAATTATTATTGGATAATTGTTTATATGCTTCATTATTATCATAGCATTAGTTCTAATCATACTATATACTAGAAGTTGCGGCTGCAGCTGAAACTTATTGAAAGACCGAACAGAAAATGAAAAATTGTACAACAACAAATGTAAATAAACTTTCCCTCCCACTTTGGCTTTGGCTGATTTTTTGAGAACGGGGAGTAACATAGGTCACAGTCTAGAGCCAACTTGAGAAAATTGCTGTCTCAATACTCTTCTCATCACTTTATTTGTTGCTGTTCTTGGAAGTGAAGGGAGGGCTACTATATGTGAAACCTGCAATATTTTAGACTGGATAAGGAAACATTAACTTTCAAACTTTGTATTACCAAAACTGAATATTATGTGCATACCTTGAATAGAGGATTCAATTTCTTCTGCAAAGCTGAGTTGAGAGAAACTTTCAATGAATTCAAATTGTCCTTTGACCCCTTAGAATCCTTAAATACAACGGCGATAACTAACTTATCAGGGCCACCTCCAGGTGGTGGCACCCCAACGGCTGCTGTCTCGAGGATACTTTCATCAACTGCATTACAAACTTTCTCAATCTCCACCGAACTTACCTGGCAAAAGGATCATAAGTTTCAGTCATGGGTAAGAGAAAACAATACGTAAAGTTGACTGCAACAAATACAGCTGATAAGCTAGAAGGGAGAATCTGTGTTCATAAATACACAAAGGTACAAAGAACAAATATATGAAAGGGACCAAGGACCACTTGTTATGCCTCAAAGAAACAATTTCTGATAAATAAGACCAACAGTTATTGTTTTATTTATGGAGCAAATATCAATTATGATGAGTAGTATTGGTTTTGTTAAAAATTTGACAAAAAAGTCTCAAGAAATAACCTTTTTTTTTTCAAATGAAGTCTTACAACAAAGAGACCCTAATAATTCACGATTTTTAAATAACAATACAAGGTAAAGCATAGACCTTTATACCCCCCAGATTCATGGTGTCATCTGCACGGCCATGTGCACGGTAATAACCTCTAGAAGTACGCTCAAATACATCTCCATGTCTTCTAAGAACCTGCTAGGTAATTAGTAACACATTAAGTACTTATCTGGAAAAAGAATAAAGTGCCAAGGTAGAATCAGAAATACTACTAACCTTTCCATTCCAAACAGGCATTCCTTTGTAGTATACACCATAGTGGTCAGCATTCAACAATGTGCTTGATGCCCCAAATAGAAGGGGACCAAGGGCCAATTCACCAATCCCAGGAGAATCAAATGGCTACAATTAGAGTTAACAGAATTACCTTTAAGGGTCACTTACAATATTTAACTACAATGTAATTTCGACTTTTTATTTAGCAGCTATCAATTGCCATTACCAAACCTGCTTATCCCATGTTCGTTAGAACCCTGTACTAAACCAATAAAACGGCATTTAGGTAAAGTTTGAAATTTTCCTACTCAAATGTACTTGCGGCACCAATTTACGAATAAAAAGGAAGCTCTCTTTCTTTACAACCCTCAACCACCATACCTCCCCTCTCTCCTGTGCAAAGAGAAAAGGAGAATACAGATTACTTTCACTGCCGTTTGCATAATAGAATTCTACCCAATTCCTAACCAATCCTTTTTCATATTTTCAACTCTATGTGAAATGTTCTAACAGGATTTAACAAAGAAGATACTATTTTTGTCTGCTTTCCAATTTAGGAATCGGATTCACTGTCCAAGCCCTTCAATTTTTAATTCTCCATAGGTGTTGACCAGTTTTATCCATCTCTTAATCTAATAATTTTACCGATGTTTATTTTCCACCTGTTTCCAGCTATACATTCAACAACATTCTAATCTTTCTCCTATCCCCACAGATATTTGAATTATATTTGAAATTCTTCCAGTGCTTTCTTATCTTCCATAACATATTTAGTGCTGATGACTTCCTTATTACTCCATTCAGAATTACCTGTTCATGTGTAATTTCTCCTAAACTTGTCCGACTGCTTAAGAACATTGGAAGTATAGAGTTAATGACAAATAGTATGAGGGGCTTTCATCCAACACACTGTTCATGAGTGCGACTCTCCCTTGTAGAGAAAACTACTGATTTTTTCATGTGTAAAACCTTCCTTTCATAATTTTCAACTATCCCCTGTGAAGTTGCGGTGACGTAAATTGCTTGATGTTTACTAGTGGCAACCCCTAGATGCAGTATATGCAAAAGTTGAAATTTACCGAGAGCTAATGCATTAGAATGCTTAACGGACTCCTACATAAGACTTGCAGTGTTTGCATCGTTAGGAAAGAACTGGTCAGTTTTCATGAACTAAGCATCATTTAATACGAAAATCACTTTTTATTGTTTGAGAAAGGCTGAAAAATACTTACTCTAGGAGACCCATCTTCACCAAGAATAAATAGACTACAACCCATAGCTGCTGTGCTAAAAGCAGATAAAGATTGTGGTTGCAACAACGAACCAGCAATGAATCCACCACCAATTTCTGTCCCGCCACAGATCTCTATTACAGGATTGTAATGAGCTCTTCCCATCAACCAAAGGGATTCATCCACACCAGATGCTTCACCGGTGGAGGCAAAGTGACTGCCATCATACATAATTAAATTAAGCTAGAAAAATTGTTGGAAATATCTTTGGAGCGTGAGAAGTTTTGAAGTTCCATATGGATTACAGAAGTCAAATACAATTCTAAAGAATAGATATGCCCAAGACCAAATGAAAGTAATTGCATGGATGACTAGGGGGTGAAAAGAAAAGTGTTATAGAATGTATATAGACTTAAATCTAGTAATATACATAGCTATATTTAGGTAGCAGATTTATAGGAATCACTGCAGATTCATAGGAATCAATCTTAATTTCTTTCCTTAGTTAGCACCTAATGTATTGTATTTATTCACTGCTAAACTACTGCAATAAGATAAGATTTTCCATCAAATTACATGGTATCAGAGCCTATTGGCTCATGTCGTTTTGGCTGTGTTACAGAAGAGTTTGGATTTCTAATCCACTAATTTAGAGTGGTCAGTCTGCGTCACCGCCACCACAGAAGGAGGTGGAGTATATTTTCAGGCCAAACCAGTCTCCTCTTCTCTATCATCTGGGTGTGAAGCCGGTGGCTGTCACACATTGCTCATACAGTTTGCCTATTCATCACGCACCAGCACGTGAAGGTGCATGTTCTGGTGTTGAAACACGATTTGGAAAGTCTGTTCTTCACTTCCAGGTTTGTTTCTGTTCTGCGACATTGAATCTGGTCTGTGATTTGTGGTTCCGTGGCTGCTAGCTCCTTCTTCAGTTCAGATAATTGGTGTTGTGTGGATAAACTGCTGGTTCAAGATTTCTTTTTCTGAACTACTTATTTGGGTATTTTATTGTTCACTGCTTGCTGAATCTACTGGTCAAGTAGTCAATTTCTTTATTCTGCGTCGACAATTGGTTTCTTGGTTGATAAAATCATTTGACTCTGTTCATCTGTGTTTGTGGGGTCACGAACTGACGTACCTGCTTCTAGTTATACTAATAAAATATTTGGAGAAAATGACTGAAATTGTGACTCCTATATCTTCGGATAAAGGAATTTTGGTTTCAGCAGAAGAGTTTGCAAAATTCTCGCAATATCAAAACTTACAAAAGAAATCTGTTCCGGTTACTGGACTGAAATTGTGACTCCTATATCTTCGGACAAAGGAATTTTGGTTTCAGCAGAAGAGTTTGCAAAATTCTCGCAATATCAAAACTTACAAAAGAAATCTGTTCCGGTTACTACCCTTGTTGAGTCAGGAAAAGCATGTCTTATATCCTCTTCGAATAAATGGGTGATCGATTCAGGTGCCACAGATCACATGACAGGTAATCCTACTATATACTCTAGCTTTCGATCACATGGAGCACTCTCTCCTGTGACGGTTGCTGATGGTTCGCTCTGTAAGATTATAGGATCTGGGATTGTAAAACCAACATCCTCTATTACCTTGTCATTTGTATTAGGTCTACCAAAGTTATCCTTTAATTTGATGTCTGTTAGCAAGCTTACCAGGGACCTAAACTGTTATATCTCGTTCTTTCCTGATCATTGTTTGTTTCGTGATCTGAAGACAAATAAAGTTATTGGTAAAGGACATGTATCTGATAATCTCTACATTCTTGATGAATATTGGGAGCCCCGATTTGCTGCCTGCTCTATGTCGTGTCTCCATTCGAGGCACATTGTAAATTGGGACATCCTTCTTTGCCTACATTGAAGAAGCTTTGTCCTCAATTTCAGAATATTTCTTCAGTGGATTGTGAGTCATGTCTATTTGCCAAACACCATCGTAGCTCAACAAATCCAAGGGTTAATAAGCGGGTGGAGTCGATGTTTGAGTTAGTTCATTCTGATGTTTGGGGACCATGTCCTGTTGTTTCCAAAACTGGATATAAGTATTTTGTCACATTTGTGGATGATTTCTCTCGAATGACTTGGATTTATTTTATGAAGAGTCGTTCTGAAGTGTTTACTCACTTTTGTGCCTTTTGTGCGGAGGTCAAAACTCAATTCAATACTTCGTTGCGTATTCTGAGGAGTGATAATGCTAAAGAATATATGTCAGAATTGTTCCAATCCTACATGAGACAACACGGTATTCTCCATCAAACTTCATGTGTTGATACACCCTCTCAAAATGGAGTTGCCAAGAGAAAGAATAGGCATCTGCTTGAAACAGCTCGAGCACTTTTGTTCCAAATGAAGGTCCCTAAACAATTTTGGGCTGATGCAGTCTCCACAACTTGTTTCTTGATTAATCACATGCCATCGACTATTCTTGTTGGTAATGTGCCTTACAGTGTTCTTTTTCCAAACAAGCCACTATTTCCAGTAGAGCCTAAGGTGTTTGGAAGTACATGTTATGTTCGAGATGTTCGGCCATTTGTTACCAAGTTGGACCCTAAAGCATTGAAGTGTGTTTTCTTAGGTTATTCTCGCCTTCGGAAGGGGTATTGATGTTATTCTACCGAGCTTGGTAAATATTTGGTGTCAAATGATGTGGTATTTTCAGAGACGACACCATTCTTCTATGCACCTCCCAGTTCGACAACTCAGGGGGAGGAAGATAAGTGGTTAGTCTATCAAGTTACTCGTCCTGTGACAAAACAATCAGATGATGTCCTTCAATCTCCTAGTTCCCCTATTGAACACAATTTGACTATTGGGCCTACATCTTCTACTCCGGTAAGACCACCAATTGTTCAAGTTTATTCGAGAAGACGAGAGATCGATGATACATGTTCTGCACCGGCTCCTTTGTTATCAAATCTTTCTTCATCTGGTCCTTCAGATGATCTTGATCTCCCTATTGCTCTTTGCAAAGGTAAAAGGACTTGTCATTTGACGTATTCCATTGCTAATTTTGTTTCTTATGACCGTTTATCCTCTACGTCAAGGTCCTTGATTGCTTCTTTAGACTCTGTCTTTGTACCCAAAACAATGAAGGAAGCTTTGAATCATCCTGGATGGTATGATGCGATGCTTGAGGAAATACATGCCTTAGAGGAAAATCACACGTGGGATTTGGTGGATTTACCTAGTGGGAAGAAACCAGTGGGATTTACGTGGGTGTTCACAGTTAAAGTAAATCCAGATGGTTCTGTGGCAAGACTTAAGGCCAGGCTTATGGCTAAAGGGTATGCTCAGACCTATGGGTGGATTATTCAGACACTTTCTCTCCAGTTGCCAAACTTACTTCCGTCCGCTTGTTCATTTCTCTAGCTGCTTCTGAGAATTGGCCTTTACATTAGTTGGATATCAAAAATGCATTCCTTCATGGTGATCTTCAAGAGGAAGTATATCCTGGTTTTGTTGCTCATGGGGAGTATGAGAGAGTATGTTATTTGGAAAAGTCTTTGTATGGCCTGAAACAGAGTCCGCGAGCTTGGTTTGGGAAGTTCAGCGAGGTAGTCCTGGAGTTTGGGATGAAAATGAGCAAATGTGATCACTCAGTCTTCTACCGACAATCAACAATTGGCACTATCCTACTGGTTGTGTATGTTGATGACATTGTCATCACAGGAAGTGATTATGCGGGTATCTCTTCCCTCAAATCTTTCCTGCATCCTAGGTTTCATACGAAAGACTTGGGTCAGTTGAAATACTTTTTNTCAATTTTAAACTTTAAATTCAATATAAAGTTATAAACTTTAAAATTTAAAGTCAATTTTAAACTTTAAACTTTAAAGTTTAAACTTAAATTCAATTGAAACTTTAAAGTAACTTTAAAGTTTAAAGTTTTAAATTGAAGTTTTTTAATAATATAATTTTATTAATTAATAATATAATATTATATAATAATTAAAGTTAATAAAAAAATAAAAAAAAATTACCGGTACAAAATGATCCGGTAACAACCGGTTCCGGTCCGGTCCAAACCGGTTCCAATCCGGTAACTAAGGGACCGGACGGAACCTTTGGAAATTTCCGGTAAAACCGGTTCCGGTAACGAAATCCGGTAACGAGGACCGGTTCCGGTAAAACCGGTCCTGTTGATCCGGTCCTGTCCGTTTGCCAGCCTTACTAAAGGGTATGCTCAGACCTATGGGGTGGATTATTCAGACACTTTCTCTCCAGTTGCCAAACTTACTTCCGTCCGCTTGTTCATTTCTCTAGCTGCTTCTGAGAATTGGCCTTTACATCAGTTGGATATCAAAGATGCATTCCTTCATGGTGATCTTCAAGAGAAAGTATATATGGAGCAACCACCAAGTTTTGTTGCTCATGGGGAGTATGGGAGAGTGTGTTATTTGAAAAAGTCTTTGTATGGCTTGAACAGAGTCCGTGAGCTTGGTTTGGGAAGTTCAGCGAGGTAGTCCTGGAGTTTGGGATGAAAATGAGCAAATGTGATCACTCAGTCTTCTACCGACAATCAACAGTTGGCACTATCCTACTGGTTGTGTATGTTGATGACATTGTCATCACAGGAAGTGATTATGCGGGTATCTCTTCCCTCAAATCTTTCCTGCATACTAGGTTTCATACGAAAGACTTGGGTCAGTTGAAATACTTTTTGGGTATAGAGGTGAATAGAAACAAAAGGGAATTTTGTTGTCTCAGAGAAAGTATATTCTTGATCTTCTTGCAGATACTAGAAAGTTAGCAGCTAAACCTTGCAGTACTCCAATGGTTCCCAATGTGTAGCTTATGAAAGATGACGGCGACTTCTTTGATGATCCCGAGAGATACAGGAGGTTAGTTGGGAAGTTAAACTACCTCAGTGTGACTCGTCCAGATATTGCTTTTGCAGTAAGTGTTGTCAGCCAGTCTTTGGAGCAGATTTTATGTTACTTGAAAGGAGCCCCTGGACTT
>NC_064282.1:4405672-4417523 GCF_019186545.1 Solanum stenotomum
CAATATACAGGGTATCTCTTTCTCAGTTCTGAACATTTACCGCAATGTAGAGGACAAAGAGTCCAAAGCTTTGATAGAACTGAGAGAGGTAAGAAGAGAAGCCCAGGAAATGCACGAGCAATTTCTCCGAAAGCAAGAAGAGGATAAGTACGCCCTCGAGAGCGTAACTCAAGAACTAGAAAGCTTGAGAAGCGATTTGGGAGAGCTTAACTTATGGATTGGAGATAAGAAAAGCGGAATGTGCCTCGAAGACTGGGAAGAGAAAGGTCGCCGGAGTGAAGGATACTTGCTAATGATTCAATATAGGCTTCAACATCTCATGGCGCAAAACAAGAAGAGCAGATCAGAGGCGGAGCCGACGGGAACATCTTAGCAGATTTCGCCCCTGCGTGGGTTTTTCTATAAGTACTTAGTGTTATTTTCCCCTGCGTGGGCTTGCCTTTCTTGTATTTTGGTACTCTTTTCAAATGACCCCTGCGTGGGCCTTTCCTTTGTGATTTTCGTTTATTCCCTATTTCCCTTGCTTATTTTCGCTTCTTGAACATCATTTTATATGCGAAATTTGCTTTGGGGTAACAAAATGGTTCAATTCTACACATACATCTTTCAAATACGCTAGGCCTACCCTTGGCACAAAAGGGTCCCCTACTTGTTTAGGACGCGCGATATATGCTTGAGTGCTTTAACTGTTTATGTGATATTGTTGCTTTGAATGATGATATTTTAGCCCACTCCTTTTCAAAAAATTTCCAAAAATCTCTACAATACCAAATACAAGTCACTATCAAAATGTCCGACCAAAATTCCATGAGTCTCGAGTTTCTCAGCCAGAAATAAAATCCTACCACCCAAATCCTAAAATATTACTCTATTATCTCAGGAAGGTAAAATTGCCGCTAAGATGGAAAAAGGCAAGGGTGTCGACATAGAGCTAACCGAGGAGGATTTGAGGATGGAGTTGCAGCGGCTCAGACAAGAGATCCAAGAAACCAGAAAAAGGAGAATAGAAGTGGAGTTTGCCACTGCAATCGCACGAACGGCAAATGCGGCACTAGACGCGGAATTGGCAGCAAAGATGACAAAATGTGCTATTATAGATGAAGAGACAACTAATGTGCGGAAGAAGCGCGATGCCCTCAAAGATATAACCGTGAGACTTCAGAAGACACGCGGGAAATACTCTTTCTTCAATCAAGAAGCCAATAGTGGTCCAAAAGACACTCACCCTGGAGCTACTGAAGAAGATGTCTATGAGGAAATCATCTATATGCCTCCCTTCCTGGGACGTCTGAAAGGAGGAGACCAAAAGATCACTCTCCCAGCTTATGAGCGGACACATAGCGTGGGGGCAAGAGTCATGTCGTGTGCTCTCATTTACGAGCACCTTAAGACGTCAGGTATGCTGAAGCCTCTCGAAGAAACCAATTTTGGGTTTGGGCATGAAAGCTCTCAAAAGACATGTGCCTACCACCCGAACCAAAGAGGACACACTATAGAGGAATGTGTGGAGCTTAAGGTAGCGATCCGCAACCTGATCAACATTGGGAAGATCCCGTATATGTGGGGTAGGAACACCGTCCTTACCTGTGACCAACAGGAGCCTAATATGCCGGTCACTGAGCACACTTTGTTTTATTGTCACTACTTCACTCCTTTCAAGAAAACATTGTTGAATATCTACAGTCTATTAGTCCAAAAAGGAGTCTTGGCCTCTATCAGAAAGGATGGTGAAGCAATCGATCCCGTTGGAATTGAGATCTGGAAGCCCTGCCCTTATCATGATGCCATCGATCACAACATTGGGAGGTGCCTCAAGTTTCGCTATGACGTGGAATCCCTCGTCAACATGGGAAAGATTCAAGTTGAGTTTGTCCCCCGTGGCTAATACGGCAGTCAGAGGAAGAAGCTTTGGTGAAGGCACCATTTATGTTTTAGGACGCTTTATTATCTGTTTTTCATTTTTGTTGTAATCACCAGAAATGAATGAATGAAAATGAAATTCCCTTTTGTATTCGAACTACGTAGGGCCTGAATTCTTCTTCGGAGATACGTAGGCAGCCTTCCAAGGCCCGGCCCCTATCTTTTTCAAATTTTCTTTCCCCCTATTTCATTCTACAAGGAAACATTAATTTCAGATCAACAGACGACAGAAGATGCAGCAAGAAGACCTTAGCTCAACGCAATTTAACCTTTCTGAGACACCAACCTCGATATAAAAAACAAGCAAATTCCTGCTTGTTCAAAAATCAGTCCCCATTATTCGTGGGTTAACATGTCCTCAGACAAAGCAACTTTTATGTGTTTACCTGCTTTCTATGTGATATCTTGCATTATTCATCCAGAACTGATACTGACAGATTTGTCTTTGAGTTGTTCTTCTTTACAGGTAGTTAGAACTGATCTGTGTTGATACACTGGCTGAACACCCCTATTTTACCAGATCAAAAGGGCCTACAGATTCCTTTCCCATCCAAAATTCACAAAAGGGAAAAACAACAATGAGTGATAACAACGAAGAACCTGGCCTTACTGATGTCGTGGTGGCTCAGCCCGCCCTTGCTGATCAGAATGAACTGATTCTGCAGTTGATGCAACAAATTGCTGAGATGAGGGTCGAGATGCAGAAAAAACAAGATTTTCCTCCTCCGATATTTGCTGTCAACACTCAACCAGACGGAAGACCTCCAGTTCAAATTCCCCCTCCTAACGTGGACCAAGCTCAGAACCCACCTTCAAGTCCTGCTCGTAATCCCTCCATCATTGACCTTACCACCCGAAACCCCCACTACGCCTCAGCCTCTTATCAAACACCACCCCCTCCTCAAAATACCAACCTCCAAGCACCACTCCCTCCCCCTAATGCAAACCACCAAACTGGCCTAACCCCCCACAGCCAAAACGCTAACAACCCACGTACTTCCCCCCCTCACCAAAACCTGTACACCAACCCCCAGACTTATCCCCAAAACTATCACGCCCCTTAAAATGGCCAGAGTCCCTCTATCGCTCCACCACTACCGCAAAAACCCGTTTTCCAAATACCAGTTCCCAACGAGCATGATGTCCATGGTTCGGAGCTCGACCACTATGAGGAGAGGGAGAGAGAGTGGAGGTCAAAGGAAGAGACCGCCAAGATAGATATGAAGGAGGAAATTAGAAAAGCAATGAAGGAGTTGAACTGCATTCCTGAGGTCGCCGGGTTGAGTTACGAAGACCTGTGCATTCATCCAAATTTGGACCTCCCGGAAGGGTTCAAGGTGCCAAAATTCGACATCTTCGGAGGAACGGGAAACCCCTTAGCACACCTGAGGGCTTACTGTGACCAACTCGTGGGAGTTGGAAGAGACGAAGCTTTGTTAATGCGGCTTTTTAGCCGAAGTCTGAGCGGAGAAGCTTTAGAATGGTTTACGTCTCATGAAACGAGACAGTGGTCTAGCTGGAACGCTTTGGCTAAGGACTTCATCGAACGATTCGCCTATAATGTGGAGATCGTTCCTGATCGTTACTCCTTGGAGAAGATGAAGCAGAAGCCGACTGAAAGCTATAGAGAGTTCGCATATAGATGGCGAAAGGAGGCGGCTAGAGTTAGACCTCTCATGTCAGAAAAAGAAATTGTTGAAGTGTTTGTGCGGGTGCAGGAACCCGAATATTATGACAGAATTATGTTGCTCGTTGGAGCAAAATTTGCTGAGATAATTAAGGTAGGTGAGACTATCGAGGATGGATTGAGAACCGGGAAGATTGCCCGTGTTGCTGCCTCGCCCGGATCTTCGGGCTTGTTGAAGAAGAAAAGAGAGGATGTGTCCTCTATCTCTTATGAGGGGAGGAAGACCCCGAAGAAGTCATCATCATACCAAGGTCGTTCTCGACCTTCACAGAGTTCGTACTCGGCTTGTTATGCACAGGCTGATTACCAAAATACCCCTCCCACCAGTTACCAAAACACCCCTCTTCCCAGCTATCAAAATACTTCCCCTCCTAACTACCAAACTCCCCCTACTATCTACCAAACTCCCCTTCCAGTTTACCAGACTCCATCTCATCACTACCGAAATGTCGCCCCCAACTGTTCCAACATTCAAACAAATTACCAAACACCTCCCCCAACGTACCAAACCCCAGCTCCACTTTACCAAAATACCCCCTCGAACTACCAAGCTCCACAACTAAACTACCAAACCAACTCATATCCCAGATATCAAGCCCCCCGTCCGAATGCTCCAAATTATCGCCAAATGCCTCCCCCTCAACAAGGCAATTATGATCCCCACCGTCCTAGATTTGAGAAGAAGCCTGCTAGAATTTTCACTCCGCTTATTGAAAGCCGAACAAAGTTGTTCGAACGATTAACTGCGGCAGGATATATTCACCCAGTGGGGCCCAAGCCGGTTGACACTAGCTCAAAGTTTTACAGACCTGATCAGAGGTGCGCGTATCACTCCAACAGTGTTGGTCATGATACCGAGGACTGTATCAACCTAAAGCATAAGATCCAAGACCTAATTGACCAGAACGTGGTTTCTCTTCAGACAGTCGCGCCCAATGTCAATAACAATCCTTTGCCAAATCATGGAGGCGCTACTATCAATATGATAGAGATAGATGATGACCGGTGCGTGGCGAAGACAATAGTTTCGATTGCTCCTGATGAACTGGAAAGGGCTGTAGCTTCGTTGAGTATCAGACAGAAGAAAGAGTTTGTGATTCTGACACCCGAGAAGGTTGTTGCCTTGGTGCCACGGGAAACTCTTACCCAACCAAAGTTTGTGATCGAAACAGCCGCCACCCATGGTATGACCAGATCCGGCAGGTGCTACACACCTGAAGAGTTAGCTCAAGGGGGGCAGAAGAAGGATCAGACTAAAAGGCCGATCAGTGAAGCTGAAGCCGAAGAGTTCTGGAGGAAGATGCAGCCAAAGGATTATTCAATTGTGAAGCATTTGGAGAAGACACCAGCTCAGATTTATGTGTGGGCTTTATTAATGAGTTCACAGTTGCATAGACAGGCTTTGATGAGAGCTTTGGATGACACTTATGTGCCTGTGGGTACTAACAGCGACAATCTAGCAGCCATGATACACCAGGTCATTCGGGGACATCGAATCAGCTTTTGTGACGAAGAGTTGCCCTTTGAAGGGAGGATGCACAACAAAGCTCTGCACGTCACCATCAAGTGCCGGGAAAAAGTTATAAATCGTGTTTTGGTCGACGATGGGTCCGGTCTCAACATATGTCCGCTTTCAACTCTCAAGCAGCTGAAATTCGACTTGGGAAAGATTCAACAAAACCAGGTCAATGTGAGAGCTTTTGATGGAGTACAAAGAGACACAATAGGGGCAGTAAATTTGGATGTTCAGATGGGGCCTGCAGAATTCAATGTGGAGTTTCAGGTGTTGGACATCAATACCAGCTACAATTTGCTTCTAGAAAGGTCGTGTATCCACATGGCTGGGGCTGTGCCTTCTACCCTTCACCAATTGATGAAATTTGTTTGGAAGGATCAGGAATTGGTCATTCATGGTGAGGGGAGTCATTTCGATGGGTATGCGCCGGTCGTTCATGAGGTTTCTCGAGGTTGTGATTTCTATACGGTGGAGCTGGTAAATGCCACCGGTAATGATTTGGCTCCGCAACCTCCTATGCCTGCCGGGTACAAGATGATTGCTGCTGTTATGCTCCAGAATGGTTTCGAACCAGGTTTTGGATTGGGGAAGCATTTCTAAGGAATCGTCGAGCCTATCCAAATTCCCGCCAAAGGAGCAAAATTTGGTTTGGGATATGTCCCAACAGATGACGAAGCAGAGATGAAGAACAAGAATGTTGATCAAGCGTTGGCCAGGCCAATTCCTCATCTATACCAGTCATTTCCGGTGCGAGGATATGTCAATGATGATGGTCTCAGGGAAGGAATCTGTGGCCTTTTTGAGGAGATTGATGCGGTCATTGAGGAAGAGGCTGGGACATCAGGCATCCGTGATGCAGAACCTGATGAACAATTGCAGAACTGGACCTCTACACCACTCCTGATCTCCCGCTCTTCTGGGTAGAAAAGACATGTGCCTTTGTTTGTTTTAAAATCGGTGGTTGTCCGGAAGAGGCCCGAGACCCACCCTTTATGCAATTGTTATTTGTTTGAAGTTTTAAATTCCCTTGTGATGTTTCAAAAGGCAAAATGGCCCTTGGCCATGGCCAAAGTTTGTGCTTGTCTTTCAATTTAAATGAAATGCCTCTTTTATCAAATTTGTTTATTTACTTATCTGTTTATATTTTACTTTCCTAACTTTGTTTGTTTATGATTTCAGTAATACTAATTTAAAACCTGCCAATGTCATGTCATGTCATGAACCGAGTGAACAAAATGAGGCAGGTGATGATGAGTGTGAGGAATATGAAGAAGAAAATGAGGTTCCCGAACATGTTGCTGAAGAGTTTCGACAATTTGAAAATCAACATAAGCCAAATTTGGAAGAAACCGAAACTGTGAATCTCGGAGACGATGAATGTGTTAAAGAAGTAAGAATCAGTGTCCATTTGACGGAAGCTCAAAGAAGAGACCTGGTTCGCTTGCTTAGGGAGTACATTGATGTATTTGCCTGGTCTTATAAAGACATGCCAGGGCTGAGCACAAATATGGTGTCCCATAAGTTGCCGATCAATCCAGATTTCAGTCCAGTAAAACAAAAGACTCGGAAGTTCAAGCCTGAGTTGAGTTTGAAGATCAAAGAGGAGATTACAAAGCAGATCGAGTCCCAAGTAGTGGAAGTGACGCAGTATCCAACTTGGTTAGCTAATGTTGTTCCGGTTGCCAAGAAAGACGGAAAAATAAGAATTTGTGTCGATTACAGAGATCTCAACAAAGCAAGCCCGAAGGATAATTTTCCGTTGCCAAACATTCACATTCTCATTGATAATTGTGCTAAGCATGAGATGCAATCGTTTGTGGATTGTTATGCGGGTTATCACCAGATCCTGATGGATGAAGAAGATGCAGAAAAGACAGCTTTCATTACGCCTTGGGGTGTATATCATTATCGGGTGATGCCTTTTGGTCTCAAAAATGCCGGTGCTACTTATATGAGGGCCATGACAACCATCTTTCATGATATGATTCATAAAGAGATCGAGGTGTATGTAGATGACGTCATAATCAAGTCCCGCGAGAGTTCGGACCACTTGACTCACTTGAGAAAGTTCTTTGATCGCTTGCGCCGATACAATTTGAAGTTAAATCCTGCCAAGTGTGCTTTTGGAGTGCCAGCTGGCAAGTTGTTGGGATTTATAGTCAGCAGGAGGGGCATTGAGCTTGACCCCTCCAAGATCAAGGCAATCCAAGAATTACCCCCTCCGAAGACCAAGAAAGAGGTGATGAGCTTTTTAGGAAGGTTGAACTACATCAGTCGGTTTATAGCTCAATCCACCGTGGTGTGTGAGCCCATCTTTAGGTTATTGAAAAAAGATGCCTCGACCAAGTGGACTGGAGAATGTCAAACGGCTTTCGATGCTATCAAGAACTATTTGTCCAATCCACCGGTGTTGGTCCCTCATCGAGAAGGGAGTCCGTTATTGTTATATTTGTCTATCTCAGATAATGCATTGGGATGCGTGCTTGGTCAACATGACGAAACTGGGAAGAAAGAGCGAGCCATTTATTACTTCAGCAAAAAGTTCACTCCATATGAGGCTCGTTACACTCTTTTGGAAAGAACATGTTGTGCTTTGACCTGGATTGCTCAGAAATTAAGACATTACTTGTCTTCTTATACCACATACCTTATTGCCAGGATGGACCCGTTGAAGTATATTTTCCAGAAAGCAATGCCGACCGGGAAGTTGGCCAAATGGCAAATGCTTTTGAGTGAGTTTGACATTGTGTATGTGACTCAGAAGGCGATAAAGGCGCAAGCCTTGGCTGATCATCTTGCAGAGAATCCAGTTGATGAAGAGTATGAACCGCTCAAGACTTATTTTCCTGACGAGGAAGTTTCATTCGTGGGTGAAGATATTTCTGAAGCGTACCACGGATGGAGAGTATTCTTTGATGGAGCGGCAAATCATCAAGGGAAAGGAATCGGAGCGGTCTTAGTATCAGAAACCGGTCAGCACTATCCTATGGCGGCTAAACTCCGATTTGAATGCACGAACAACATGGCTGAGTATGAAGCTTGCATCCTCGGTCTGAAGATGACAATTGATATGAATGTTCACGAGTTGCTGGTTATTGGAGATTCAGATTTGCTGATTCATCAGGTTCAAGAGGAATGGACCGTGAAAAATCCAAAGATCACACCGTATGTGCGGTATATACAGAAGTTGTGCAAGAGATTTCGCAAGATTGAGTTCAGACACACTCCCAGGACACAGAATGAGTTGGCCGATGCTCTTGCCACCATTGCGTCAATGATTAAGCATCCAGATACAAGTTATATTGATCCAGTGGATATAGAGGTAAAAGAACAGCCTGTTCATTGTTCACACGTTGAAGCAGAACCAGATGGTTTGCCTTGGTATTTTGACGTCAAGAAGTATTTAGAGGACGGGACTTATCCTGAGAATGCAACGTTCAACCAAAAGAAGTCGATACGCCGCATGGCCCTCAATTTCTTTGCAAGTGGGGAAATCCTTTATAGGAGAACTCCAGATTTAGGTCATCTCAGATGCGTTAATGCTAATGAAGCTGCAAAGCTTCTGGAACAGATACATGCCGGAGTTTGTGGTACTCACATGAATGGGCTCACTTTGGCAAGGAAGATCCTTCGAGCCGGCTATTTTTGGATGACTATGGAACATGATTGTTGCAAGTTTGTGCAGAAATGTCATAAATGTCAAGTGCATGGTGATTTGATTCGAGTGCCGCCTCACGAACTTAATGCTATAAGTTCACCTTGGCCTTTTGTAGCTTGGGGAATGGATGTCATTGGTCCAATAGAGCCAGCCGCCTCTAACGGACACAGATTCATTTTGGTTGCCATTGACTACTTCACCAAGTGGGTGGAAGCAGCTTCGTACAAGTCGGTGACCAAGAAAGTTGTAGCTGATTTTGTTCGCAACAATTTGATATGTAGGTTTGGAGTTCCAGAATCCATCATTACTGATAATGGAGCGAACCTCAACAGTCACCTGATGAGAGAGATATGTGAACAATTCAAGATTACTCATCGGAACTCAACCGCCTATCGTCCCCAAATGAATGGAGCCGTAGAAGCTGCCAACAAGAACATAAAGAAGATTTTGAGGAAAATGGTTGATAATCGCAGAGGTTGGCACGAGATGTTGCCATATGCTTTGTTGGGTTACCGAACGACTGTCAGAACATCAGTTGGAGCTACTCCATATTTGCTAGTGTATGGAACAGAAGCAGTTATACCTACAGAAGTTGAAATACCTTCTTTGAGAATCATCCAAGAAGCTGAATTGGATAATGCTGAATGGGTTCGCAAGCGGATTGATCAGTCAACACTGATTGATGAGAAGAGAATGGTTGCTGTTTGTCATGGACAACTATATCGACAGAGAATGATTCGTGCTTTCCACAAGAAAGTAAAAGCCAGGATGTTTGAAGTTGGTCAGTTAGTTCTCAAACGTATTTTCCCTCACCAGGATGAGTACAAAGGGAAATTTGCACCAAATTGGCAAGGACCCTACATGGTTCGCAAAGTGTTATCTGGAGGTGCTTTGGTCCTGTCGGAGATGGACGGCACCGAATGGCCAAAACCAATCAACTCAGATGCTGTAAAGAGATACTATGTGTGAAGCTTCAGCTTGTATTTCTGTTATTTCTGTGTAATCGTTCTACTTGCTTGTAATCGCATTATTTAGAATCTATCCCTAGGAAATGAACTACGTCTGACCTGAATTCTCAAGAATGAGATACGTAGGCGGCCTATGTCGACCTCGGTCACTAATTTATCCCTTTTTAATATTCTTTGTAATGAACTACATCTGACCTGAATTCTCAAGAATGAGATATGTAGGCGGCCTATGTCGGCCTCGGTCCCCGTAAGGATTTCTATTTCTCTTCACAATAGAAACTGGGACAAAATTTTTGAGAGAGACTCAAAAAATTCTCGAGGAAAAGATTTTTCCAACAAAGTCAAGACTAAAGTCACTTTGAGATTTGCAATTGGGACAGAATTTTTAAGAATATCTCAAAAATTCCGTGATTTGCTCACCAACGACTGAAGACAAACCAAGACAGTTAACTGAGACAGAAATTTTGAGATGGCCTCAAAATTTCAACCGGGTCTACCGACAGTTTAGAACAACTTTGAATACTTCCCAACAAGTAATCAGATAGATCAACTCCAAATGGCGTCCACTAAGTTTGGCGTGACGTGACACTTGGCAGTGACATTTTCCAAATGCTACTTTTTGAAAATCTATTTTTTTAAAAAACTTTTCCTACATGTTTCAATTATTTTTACATAAAAATGTTTTGTCTTATCTATCAAGAAGCGGGAGATCGAAGAAATCAACCGGAGATAGCAAGACAAGGAGCAGACAACCGAAGAAATCAACACAGATCAGTTAATTTTGTAAAAAAACTAACAATTTTTCTGTGGATGCAGGTCTATAGGTTTGCCTCAAGATCGGCATATTCTTCCATTCAATGACTATGGAGAAGTCAAAAGGGCGAAGAGCTCCCCAAATTGACAACTTTTCTGTGGATGCGGATAATATTTCATGCTTCTTATACCAAGAATTGGGAATATGAGTAGCATTACTTTATTCGAATTCTCAGCAAGGCAAGGTTCATAATGAACATGCAATTATGTTCGGAGATGGGACAAATGAAAACCTTGAAGAGAGAAATGTTATTATTTTCCACCAACTAAAGATACCTGGAAGATATTTATCTGCATTATATTATCAGATATGATAATATTCTTACCCTGAAAGTCATTTTTATTTGTACTGTCGAATGAGACGATACCACTACCCGGAGAGTCGTTTATATCGTACTGTCAAATGGGATGATACCACTACTCCGAGGGTCATTTTATTTATATTGTCGAATGAGACGATGCCACTACTCGGAGAGTCATTTATATCGTATTGTCAAATAAGATGATACCACTACTCCGAGGGTCATGTTTATTGTATTGTCAATTTAGACGATACCGCCATCCAAAAGATGCTCAGAAGATCACATATGTTACTCGGTGAAGCATTATCTTCATTTGGTATCAGTGAGGCATCATCAAAAGAAATCATACATCGCGGAGAAGTCATACATTGCAAGAGGAGAAGTCATGCATAGCAAGAAAAGAGATTGATGTATTACAAGATGCATAACAAGAGGAAATCCATGCATAGCAAGAGAAAAGTCATGCATCGCGGAAAGAAGAAACCATGCATAACAAGAGGAAATCCATGCATAGCAAGAGAAAAGTCATGCATCGCGGGAAAGAGATTCGTGCATAACAAGTGAAGAATTCATGCATCGCGAGAAAGAGATTCGTGCATAACAAGTGAAGAATTCATGCATCGCGGGAAAGAGATTCGTGCATAACAAGTGAAGAATTCATGCATCGCGGGAAAAGTTATGCATAGCAAGAGATTCATGCATAGCGGGAAAGAGATTTATGCATAGCATGAAGAAGAAACCATGCATAGCAAGAGAAAACGTCATGCATCGCGGGAAAGAGATTCATGCATAGCAAGAGAAGGATTAACGCATCACGGAAAAGAAGTTATGCATTGCAAGAGAAAGATTTACCCATCACAAGAAGATCAACATTTGATTGCATCATTTTTTCTTTACAAAATGACATCAAGAGAATTATCAACAACGACGTCAAGAGAACTGTCAACATATTACATCAGCATATTTTTTTTAATCAAAGGAAGAGTA
>NC_064282.1:4417623-4427331 GCF_019186545.1 Solanum stenotomum
CATATTTATTTTCAATTGTAACCCTGTATTTTTGTTATCTTGTAAGTTTTCACTAACATGCCGTATTGATAGGAGTCCAGAGAAAGATGAGGATAACGGAACTGATATGGAACAAGATCTCTCAACCAAGGCACAATTTTTTAGTATGGTTAGTCGTACAAGGTAGATTGTTGACAAAAGATAGACTACAAAGGATGAATATACCAGTAGATAACATAACTTGCAGCTTCTGTGATGACCAGGTTATAGAGACACAACACCACCTTTTCTCTGAATGTAAATGGACTCATTATTACAGCAATGGCTCAGTGGGCTGGAGTGCAATTTCCATTGGGGAATGTCAAACAGGTGTTTAATCGAATCAGGAGGAGGCATTGGAAGGAACTTAACAAGGAAATAATTGCACCACTTTGGGGTTCAATAGTATATCATGTGTGGCAGGTAAGGAATTGGAAACTGTTGTCACTATTGAAACTACAATCACACAGATAAAGCTAAGTTTCAGTGTTAGATTAGATATGGTTAGAAACACTAGGAAAGGCCAAAAATGTGGTTTGTTATTTCATCATTTTATTATGTAATTAGAGATATGTTGGAGGTTTAACTCAAATTGCCCTTCTTCGAAGGTACGTAGCTGTAAAGTTAAATGCTCTTTAGCTGTATTGATTTGGTTGTTAATGGTAATGTTTACATTTGTTACCAAAAAAAAACTTAATTAGTATTTTTAAAATTTAATTTAAAATAGAAACTAAATTTCAACAAAATTTAATGAAAAATCATTTAAATTAGTTGGGTGACTTTCTAGGTGAAATATCAATAATTGAGTTTTTTTTTTTGGGTTATAAAACAAAGTTGAGTGGTTTTTTAAATAAAATATCAATAATTGAGTGACTTTTGAGGTTATAAAACAAAGTTGTGTGACTTTTTAAGTGAACTATTTAAAGTTTTAATGATTTTTTAAGTAAATTATTAAAAGTTGAGTGAGTGTATGAGATATTAACTTAACATTTATGTAACTGTAGCCTATAGGTAATCAAATGTTTTCAAATATAAAAAAATATGTCCTTTTTTTCCATAACGAATTAAAAATAGTATCACATATATTATAATGATGGAAGAAATGTAAGTAAATATCAACTAACCAGACACAAATACCACGTATAACTATGATTCGCAAAACGTACGTTTTGTGCTACAGACTAACAACCAGATTTAAAACAATTCGTATATGTCTTTAATTTCTTTCAAGTGAAACCGTTTGATTATAAGATATTTACACATTGGTCCATATCTAGAGAATTCTACATTATCTAGGACCTTCCATTGCCTTCTTAAAAAATCTAAAGGGTTCTAGAGTTCTCCGCAAGCCTCTCCTCAACTTTAGAATCTTTCGCCCCTATCCGAATGCAAAATTTGACTGGCAAAGTGGCGGGACGTCATACGCTCTCCCACCTGATGATGCGGCGATCGCGACGCATTGCTGCAGAAACTCCCGGACTTGGTCTTTAAACTGCCACAAATCTTCATATCTCTCCCATGTGGGCTCATCCGGAGTTTGTCCCTTCCAATGCACAAAGAACATTGTGTTGGCTTGTTGACCACGCTTATGTTTGGCTTGATAGTCGATGATAGCCTCAATCTCTCGATCGTGCGAGGCGGTGGCAGTAATGGGTGCTCGTCGTGATTGATTTCGGTTAGGATCTTCTTTGTCATCATGGTACGGTTTGAGGACGTTTGCATGAAACACCAGATGAATTTTGAAGTGTGGAGGCAACTCCACCTTGTATGAGATCTTGCCCACCTTGGCAACTATCTTGAACGGACCCTTATATTTTCGCACTAAGTTTTGATGGGCGCCCCTTAGTGCTTTGAACTGTCTTGGGTTGAATTTCACCAAGACTATGTCGCCTTCTTTGTAATCCGTGGGATGCCGTTTACGGTCGGCGAACTTCTTCATCTTCTTTGCTGCCTTGTCTACGTAGGACTTGACAGTGTCAAGTTGTTCCTCCCATCCCTTGGCAAGATGATAGGCTCCCAAACTCTTTTCTTGAAAAGCAGCCGGTAAAGAATGTGGAGTTTAGGTTTGTTGCCCCATCCCCAATTCAAACGGTGTGCGCCCGTTGGACTCACTTCTTTGCAAATTGTATGAAAATTGCGCCATGTCTAGGAGTCTGGCCCAATTTTTTTGGTGCGCATTGACATAGTGCCTTAGGCAACACTCGAGCAGGTTGTTGACACGTTCGGTCTGGCTGTCGGTCTGTGGGTGGAAACTTGTAGAGAAGTGAAGTTCTGTGCCAAGTATCTCGAATAGCTCTCTCCAAAAGTTCCCGGTAAAGCGGGGGTCTCGGTCGCTAATGATATGTCTTGGCAGCTGTAATGACCCTTATGGTCATTTCTGTGTCTTGCCTTTTGTGTGTCGTTTAGAGCGTTCCTATAGAGACCCCAAGTCATTTATGACTTGCTGGGACTGACAGTTCGGTCACCTGATCGTTCGTTTGGTCTTGGTGCGAGTTTTTGTGTTTTGGAGCTTATGAACCTTGAACGATCATTTTCGATCAAAAGTTTAAGAAGATGACATGTGACTTGTTTAGTTTCTACCCTCAGACCCATTACTTGTTGTTTCGGGTTACGGGTTGGCTTACCTACTGGTGGGTTATAGTAGGTGCCATCATGACTTGAGTAATTGGGCCGTGACAAGTTGGTATCAGAGCCCAGGTTTATCGGTCTCACTTAGACAGAGCTAACGTCTAGTAGAGTCCTGCGGATCGGTGCGGAGACGTCCGTAACTTATCTTCGGGAGGTTACAGGATGTCCTTAGGAAAATTTCCTATTTTGTTTCGCTTTCGTGCAGCGTGTGTCTTGTTGGTTTCTGGAAACCTCACTTCTTTCACTCCTTCGCAAGATGGCTCGCTGGTGAGGTGGCGCGGCCAGGGGTAGCACACCCGGGTCTGCAGGCAGAGCCTCAACTTGGGGTAGACGCCGACCCCGAGGTCGAGGCAGGGCAGCGGCACCGGTCCGAGATAGGGAGGAGTAGCCTCAGGCAGCATATGTACCTCCACAGCCGGTGGGGCCGAGGCCGGGCCAGCCACCACCTGCACCAGCTGCAGTTGCAGTTCCTGATCTTCATGCTTTGCTGACTCAGATACTAGCAGCTGTTGGGGAGATGCGACAGGCACCAGCCCCAGTAGCACCAACACCAGTCCTAGAAGCACCAGCTCCAGCGCCGCAGGGTCAGCCTAACGCAGCGATACCAGAGGTTCAGCCGCCACCAGTTCATGTGACTGTCGTGTCAGACTTAAAGAATGAAGAGATGCCACTGCGCGAGTAGAAGATGCTCGGGGTATTCCAGAGGTTGGCACCGCCGATATTCTCAGGGGCGATTGGGAAGGATGCCTACGAGTTCCAGCTCATTTGTCAGGAGAAGCTACAGTAATTAGGCCTCTTGGGGTCGAGAGGAGCCGACTTCACCGCTCATCAGTTTCGTGGGCCAGCCAGGCAGTGGTGGCGCTCGTATGGAGAGTCAAGGCCAGCTGGATCGCCTCCTGTATCTTGGAGTGAGTTCTCAGAGGCTTTCTTGGCCCGGTTCATGCCACGGAGCGTCAGGGATAGGCTTCGTGATCAGTTCTCCAGATTGGAGCAGGGCCATATGACCGTCTCAGAGTACGAGACGAGGTTCCATGATTTATCTCGACATGCTGCCATGATCCTACCCACGAAGGAGGAGAGAGTTCGTTGTTTTGTATGTGGGTTACGGTACCGTCTGAGGGTCGACACAGAGCATTTGGTTTCGGTCGGCCGTTCATTTATTGATGTAGTCGACCATGCCCGATCCATGGAGCATATTCATCGCGAGGCCCAAGGGGGCAGCGATAAGAGGGCATGCTACGACGGCAGCTACAACGGGTCCCAAACTAGAGGGAAAGACTCCTATGATAGGCCCCGCCAGAGGTTCCAGCAGGGTCAGTCCAGTCGTCCTATTCAGGCGGCATTACCTGCTTCTAAGGGAGGCCAGCATCACCAGGGTGGTCCTAGTATGGGCCAGAGTGGGGATCAGATTCCCTCCTTTCCTATCGCGGTCGGGTTACTTCAGGGCGTTCAGCTTCGAGGTGTTTTGATTGCGGTGCGCTTGACCATTGGTCCAGAGAGTGCCCCCGGCGAGGGCGATGAGCGATTGTACCAGCTCCCCTTGCACCTAGACCAGTTTCAGCAGTGCTCTCTCTAGCTAGAGGTGGTGGTCAGGACCAAGGTCGTCGGGACAACCGACAGGGTACCAGAGGCGGAGCTCGGGGAGGCAGGTTAGGTGGTAGATCAGATGCATCGGGCAGAGGTGCTCAGGGCCATTTCTACGCACCCCCGACAAGGGCGATGACTGAGGCATCTGACGATGTTATCACATGTACGCTTTTATTATGCCATCAGCCTGCTACAATATTATTTGATCCCGGGTCCACATTGTCGTATGTATCTGTTTATTTTGCTCCCTGATTGGGTATGAAGTCTGAGTCTTTGGCAGAGCCAGTTCATGTTTCGACCCCGGTGGATGAGTCCTTAGTAGTGGATTAGATATTACGATCTTGCTTAGTGACTATCCAGGGTTGTGATATTAGAGTTGATCTTAAACTGCTAGATATGGTTGATTTTGATGTGATTTTGGGCATGGACTGGTTATCCCCCTACCATACGGTCTTAGATTGTTACGCCAAAATCGTTACAGAGATCATCTCTTTTATGCGGGCTAGACGGTTGGTTGCTTTTGGGTGTTTAGCTTATTTGGCTTATGTGCAAGATGTGAGTAGGGAGGGCTCTTCAGTTGACTCAGTTACTGTGGTTAGAGAGTTTGCAGATGTGTTCCCTACAGACCTACCTGGCCTACCTCCAGATCGTGACATTGATTTTGCCATAGATTTGGAGCCCGACACCCGTCCTATTTCTATTCCGCCTTACCGGATGGCTCCTGCAGAGCTCAGAGAGCTCAGTGTTCAGTTAGAGGATCTCTTAGGTAAGGAGTTTATTCGTCTGAGTGTGTCGCCTTGGGGTGCTCCTGTTCTGTTTGTGAAGAAGAAGGACGGGACTATGAGGATGTGTATTGACTACAGGCAGCTGAACAAGGTGATGGTGAAGAACCGTTACCCCATGCCTCGTATTGATGATTTGTTTGATCAGCTTCAGGGTGCCGCCGTGTTTTCTAAGATTGATTTGAAGTTCGTGTACTATCAACTGAGGATTAGGGCAGCAGACATCCTTAAGACTACATTTAGGACCCGTTATGGCCATTATGAGTTCTTGGTGATGTCGTTTGGGTTGACTAAAGCCCATGCTGCCTTCATAGACTTGATGAAACGTGTATTCAGGCCATACCTTGATTTATTTGTTATTGTCTTCATTGATGACATATTGGTATATTCGCGGAGCCGGAGTGAACATGAGCAGCATTTGAGGATTGTGCTCCAGACTTTGAGAGATCAACAGCTTTATGCCAAGTTCTCAAAGTGCCAGTTTTGGTTAGACTCTGTAGCGTTCTTGGGGCATGTTGTATCCAAGGAGGGCATTATGGTAGATTCGGCGAAGATTGAGGCTATTCGTGATTGGCACAGGCCCACTTCTGTTACTGAGATTCGGAGCTTTGTCGGACTAGCAGGCAACTACAAACGCTTTGTTGAGGGTTTTTCTACTATTGCAGCTCCGTTGACTCAATTAACTCGTGTTGATGTTCCCTTTGTTTGGTCAGAGGAGTGTGAGGCGAGCTTTTTGAGGCTCGAGGAGTTATTGACCACCGCTCCTATATTGACTCTTCCAGTTGAGGGCGAGGGCTTCACAGTTTATTGTGATGCATCCGGCGTTGGTTTGGGTTGTGTATTGATGCAGCAAGGCCGGGTTATTGCTTATGCGTCGAGGCAGCTTAAGATCCATGAGCGAAACTACCCCACTCATGACTTGGAGTTGGCGGCGGTAGTTTTCGCGCTTAAGATTTGGAGGCACTACTTGTATGGAGTTCGATGTGAGATCTATACCGANTTAAGCGAAATTAGTTGGGGGTATATAGTGTAATTATTTAGTGGGGTATAAATGTAAAGGGGTATATGTTTATAATTAATTTACTTTTATGGGATAGTTTCTTAGTTTCCCCAAAATTAAATAACAATATATAAAAATTATTGAGATTAAACGGATCGAATTGAGAAAATCATGACCTAACTCAATTTTTAGCCCAAAATAAACTTAGATGGGTCAGGACCCATCCCAATTTCTATTTCAAACTCATTTTAATATTTCTAATTTCACCACTACCTATCTCTTTGACACCTCTAGATACAACACATTGTGTATATATATACATATATATGCTATATAAATTAGAGGAATGTAACAAAATAATATATTGTGTAACAATTGTTAACGGATTGAATATATTGAAAATCCCACATAGTGGGTTTGTAATTCCCTGAACGTCGGATAGTAGTGAAATTTGGTGCATCAGCTTTTGATAGTACAACTAGTAATGGCTGACCTCGACCCAATAAAGTCGTTGGAGATGGTCTTCTTGAGGTTACCATTCTTGTGTTGTTGAATAATATTGCATCCATATTATATTGACCATGCATATAGAGAGAATTTTTATCTATATGAGAGGAAACGTGTTGTTATAATCAAGGATTGTACACCACTTAAATATAGATATATTTTGATGAGAAAGAATGAAATAAATAAATGTAGTGGTGATTCAATAATTTGTAGGGCCATTGAGAAAACACATTTTGTCACAATTAGCCTACTACCTCAAAAGTGACCCAGGGAAAACATTTTGTAGAAATTTCTTACTGTACTACTCTTTTCGTCTTAATTTATGATATGCAGTTTAATACTGAGCGTGAAAATTATGAAATATAAGAAAATTTTATAATATTTTAAAATTATCCTTAATAAACTTTTAAATAGAAGAGCATATTTTTATGAATTTTAATATGATTAAAATGTTGGTAGTATTCATAAATATTTATCAAATAAGAAAATATATTTGCTAAGCCAGATAGAAAACCTTAAAAATGTTTTGATAAAAATTTTCATGAGTTAAAAAAAGATATGTTTAGATCAAATCAAATCAACTTTTCAATTAACAGAATTACAAATGCTAATTAAATTGGGCAAGTAAATAAAGATGTAGGGTATTTTTAGACTAAAAACTAGTATGCGTACACATGCGTTGCGGATATTTTAAAATATGATAATGTTTTAAATTAAAATAATTAATAATATTTATTATTATGCATTTAGTAATGTATTGCTTAAAAATAATGATACAAATAATTAACTTATTTATTCGAGCAAATTAAATTAACATTATTATTATACAATTTAATTTTTATAATATTAAAATACTAGTTTACATTGATAAAAAAACAAATACAGTACTTTATATGTTTCTATGTGTTTGTTCTACTATATTTATTATTCTGTTTAAATGAAATAATATTATTTCCTCGTTAGCAAAACTTTTATTCAAACTTTTCACATGAAATAATTAATATTATAAAATTAAAGAGTATTTTGATACATTTTAATTTTTACATATATTTTATGTGAAATCACAGTGCTGGCAGGCTAACAACCAAATTAATTAAAACAAATCGTACTTATCTTTAATTTATTTCTAGAGAAAATGTTTTGATTTGATGTTTCACCAATATGCATCAGCTACAAAAAGAGAGCATTGGCAAGATATTATGCAAATCTTATTTGATGCTGACAGCACCGTAATTCAATGTAAATGAGATACTAATTGATCTTGCAAATGCTCTTTTTTTACGTCCAACTTGGTAAAAAAAAATAGGAGTAACTATAATTGCTAACGTCATCCACAACACATCTCCCAAATTATCTCCTTTGATAATCCGTGCAAAAAATAATTCAAAATTTGAGTTGAATGTATCTAATAAGTTTGTCTTCTTTTAACGATTTGTTTAAATTCAGTTGAACGGTCCACATCAACAAGGCTGACACAAGAGTCTTGTGACTCCGATACCATTTGCAACGGCCAAGCCTGCTAGTGGCATATTGTCCGCTGTAGGCCTAGACCCGCACGACTTTAAAACGTGTCATTAGAGGGAAAAAGCGACTCCATACGTATCTTTAATTTATTTCTAGATAAAATGTTTGGATTTGATGTTTCACCAAGATGCATCAACTAGAAAAAGAGAGTATACTTCGGGTGTGTTTGGTACGGTGAAAAACATTTTCTGGAAAATATTTTTCAATTTCTCCATGTTTGGTTGACTTAAATGTTTGGAAAATGTTTTCCAAATTATCAACTCATTTTTCTCAAAGGGAAAAAGGACGGATTTACCCCCGAACTTTAATAAATGGTACGTCTATGCCCTCCGTTATACTTTGCGTCCACATAAGCCCCTGTCGTCCAATTATAGGTACACACATGCCCCTTTCACTAACGGAGCCATCATTTTTTACACGTGTCTTAATCTTAATGAACTACCCACTTGACCTTTTTTTTAAACCCATAAAACAACTATCCGCCCCAGAACCCAATATCCACCCAATTTCCTCTAAAAGGCATCCTAATTAAAAGACCCAAATTAACAGGTCCCATATCTCACACACAAAATCCTAGCCTAGTTCTTTCGTCGATTCCAGTTTGTTGGTCGATTCCACCTTGTCTTTGTCGAATCTATCGTGTGTTGGTCATAATTTCGTAGTCAGTTTTTCATCTATCTGTCGTCTCCCTCATCTTGGCTTGTAAAATGAAGGCACTCAAAGAAAAACTCAACGAATATAATAGAGGTTTGCAAGGAAATTTTACTCTTAAAGAAAGAACATCCTCAGTCAGTTAGCAGATATGCACAGAATGCTTGCTGTGACGACTTTGACTGAGGATGAAAGCTACATTATTAATGGATTATGAGGAAGTCAATAAAAATGAAGAGTGCTCGATCATGGAAACAAAAGTCTACATCTCTTTTGTCTTAAAGAGGGTGATAGGATCACCAAGTTCTTTCACAAAATGGCCATTGCCCATAAAAGATACAATAACATAGAACAATTCATGTACAAGGAGAAACCACTGATGACCCAACAAAGATCAAGGGGAAGATCACTGACTTCTATTAGAAGTTATACACAAAAACAAAGATGTGGAGGTGTGCTAGCAATTTTGGAAATTGCTTGGTGATTTCAGAAGAAGAAAGGGAGAAACTGCAGGGGAACACAGAACTAGGCTAGGGTTTTGTGTGAGAGATATGGACCTGTTAATTTGGGTCTTTTAATTAGGATGCCTTTTAGAGGAAATTGGTTGGGTATTGGGTTATGGGGAGGATAGTTGGTTTATGGGTTAAAAAAAAAGGTCAAACGGGTATTTCATTAGGATTAAGACACGTGTAAAAAATGAGGGACATGTGTGTACCTATAATTGAACGGCAGGGGATTATGTGGACGCAAAGTATAACGGAGGACATAGACGTACCATTTATTAAAGTTTGGGGGTAAATTCGTCCTTTTTCCCTTTCTCAAATATAAGGAAAATGACTTCCTCTTCAAAATTGAGGAAAACATTTTTCAAACTCCACTTCATCCTTTAATTTTTTTTTTCTTACCCTACCAATAACATACCTGACCCTCCCCATTCAAAAAAGAAATTAAAATTTTTAAATTTTCATAATTTTTAAATTTCAAATATATTTTTATCTCTACCCCCAAACC
>NC_064282.1:4427486-4450252 GCF_019186545.1 Solanum stenotomum
CCCCCCCCCCCCCCCTCCCCCAAGCTATCTCCATCATTTTTTAAAAAAAATAATTATTTTTGGAAAATATTTCAAATTTTAAATTTTTTCATTTTTACGGGACCCCTTACCCCTACCCCATCACCCCCACCCAAGGTATCCCCAACAATTTTTTTTGTGAAAAAAAATGTTTTTTGTTCGAAAGTCTAGGTCAGGTCCTAGGTCAGATCTCAAGGTGGGATTTTGAAACAGTCATCGGGTCTTGTCCTAGTTTGGGTGTCGGGATCGGATCCTAGATCAATTATTGGGGTTGATTTTTGGATCAGAAATTATTTTCTTAAAAAGTATTTTTTAGTCTCAAGCCAAAAATAAAGGATATTTTTTGATAAATATTTTTCATTCACCAACCAAACATTAAAAAATATTTTCCAGAAAATATTTCTATTCACCAATCAAACATGAAAAAATAAGTTAGAAATCCACTTGTTCATACCAAATACACCCTCCGTCGGTTATTTATGCATCCCAATATGCATCAGCTAGAAAATATTACTTATTTTATTTGATTTGATTTGATGTTTCACCAATACTGGATGTGTTCATATACTCTATCGGTTATTTTATGTGACATTATTTTCTTTTTAATTGGTCTAAAAACGAATATTACTTTACTATAATTAAAAATATTTTAATTTTAAATTTTCCTATTACCCTTAATGATATGATTTGTAGTCACACAAATATATAAAGATTGTATTAAACCATAAATTTTATAAGTCTTTTTTTTTTTCTCAACAACAATGTACGTACCACCAAAAAATAGGACAAAGACTGTATTTATTTTTATTTTAATTTGCATCACTTATCATCGAGTTAGCCAAAATAATTTTGGACCTTCCATAGACATGTATCGAAAAGAAATGCATAAATATCTGAAGTATAGTACATAATGAGTATACATGAAAAGATCAAACAAAAGGGTAGGAACTTTACGGAATGGAAATAGTGATGTGTTCAAAAAATAATTTGGAAATGCGATTCTGAATTTCAGAATTTTGGATTCCGTGTCCATCTCCATGCTGGTACATGGTCTGTCCAGTTCTTGCAACATTTACTGCACATCCCATGAATTTTTCACAAAATAATGAATTATCATGTTGAGCTGTGTTTATCATTTTCCATGTCTCCTTTATCATTAAATTGATATGTTTTCTTGCCTCTTCTTCACTAGCGCCATTCTCTTTCATGTAACACTGAATTGATTTCGGAACGTCACCTCTTTTCATTTCATTCTGAAGTAATAGGAACAAAAAAAATTTGAGTGTCTGTTTATTTAACCTATATATTATGTAATTAATTGAAAAGAATAGAAAAACGTACAGATGATGTGGCTAAGTCATCGGTAAGACGAATAATAGTAGCAGACCAACGAATTATGTCAGGGTACTTGTTTGAGAATACGTATTCCAACACCTCTTTGGTAATTGAATTTGTGACTAAGAAAAATGCATTCACTACCATCACCAGACTTCCAACTGAAATCCATGCATTTTCCATGTATTCATCCAGAGTTGGTGTATATCCATTGTAGTACCATCTTGCTTCTTGTAAGTAAGCTTTGCATAAATCTGCCCACTAATTTTATATATATGCATATGTCTCAAATATATAGTACTAAAAAATAAGAAATAAGGGAATAAATTCAAGTAGAAATATTTTTAATTACTGATTTTATAAGGTAGGGCATGACGTTGATCCCTTGCTCTTTAAGAACTTCGTACGCAATTTCAGTGCTTGTGTTGAAGAGTGCAAGATAACATAGTTTCATATAACATGGAAGCTCATCCATTGCTTTTATCTCCATTCTGAATGTAATCAGAAAAAAAACTTAAAAACATTTCATGTCTGAATTCACGGTCAAATTTAAATTGTTTGACTCTCAAAATTCAAACTGTAACACGTAAATTGAGAAAGTTACTGACCTTTCAATAGCATGAGTGAAGATTTCTAATTCATCAAGAGTGCCATAAACATCATAAATGTCATCTATAACTGTAGCCATAGCAGTGACCTTTGTCAACATTATTCGACAGTATCCCTTCTTTTGAGGTTCAAACATCATGCCAGCTATCCATTGGAAAGCTTCCACAATTCTATCCCTTGTAAATGGTAATTTTTCTGCAAGCAATGACTTCTTCCACCACCTTACATGTATGGAAAAATTATTAATGCTATATAAGAAAACTGTGAACGTACTTAAATTAATGGAAAAATCTAAAGTACATGATCTCCAAAGACTTCTTACAAAACGTCTTTATGACGCGTAGTTAAAACGGGTGGTAAAATTAACCTATAAGAACATGAATCGCCGATGTCTAATTCTGCTCATCTAAGATTTTAGCTGATATGTAGCCGAAATTGATTCATGATGCCAAAATATATTTTGTTTAGTATAGTTAAATTAGATAAACCATATATAATAAAGAGAAACAAGTTTTATTATAAGAAAACACAACAAAAGAAATTAAAACTTAAAAAGAGTTGGACGGACTGGATTATGACCCACTTTAGTCCATTTTGACCCAATACATTTCAGCCCAAATACCCACCACATGGCCTATTATCCAACACGCATGCCCTCTACTACTAGTAGTAAAACATATTGACCCGGCGAGATTAATGTATTAGCGCATCAGATTAGTGTATCTCGTGCATCAGATTAGTGTATCATGTATAAAATATAATGTATCTTACTTAACGATTAATGTATCTCGCGCATCAGATTAATGTATCAACGCTTATATTATTGTATCAGTTTGAGGGATTTCTGTAATTATAAACTTATAAGGGACAAATGGTAATTTTGCCTTAAAAGTATGTGATTTATGTCCTTTGCCCATTATTATTTTAATTATTTTTAAATTACGGGGTTAATATACAGAAGTTAAACTTAGGTATCTCACCTTGATAGATTTCTTAAATCTTGTTGGTGCATTGCTTGCACAAAATTGAAATCCAACTTAGCAAGCTCGATCAGGAGAGGATTAGCATTTGGGATTTTTTCATAAATGTCAATGTACCACCTTGTCTCAACTCTTAGCATCATGCACTGCAAAGGAACTTCCAGGGCATGGCGCACTAGTTCCACTCTCCAATTCTCTTGATAATCACCATTTAAATTGTGCAAATAGTTTTTTAGATGTGACATCGCGAATGTATTAGCTGACTCCAATAAAGTAGAGGTTTCAGATTTTGTAGAGAGAAATGAAGCTTCATATAATTGTAACAATCCTTTTGTATCATTACAAAGACTTTGCTTAAAGTGACCTTGCTCATCCTTGAAATCGTTCAATATATCTAGAGAAGAAAAAAAAAACATTTGTAGAAATTTTATTGGTAGAGACATATATAGAAATGACCAAATATGAGAAGATTCATGAAATTAGTTTGGTAATTAGAAACAGGTAGCACACCTTGAGAGATATAAAATCCATGTTGTCTCAAGATCCTAAATTTCAAGGCAGTGTAATATAATGAATTTGCTGACATTGCTTCACTACTACTTTGATCATGTATGCTCCTCAATAATTGCATAATTTCATCTTTGAAGTGGTAACTCACTCCAAGCCTTTGTAAATTATCAATCAACTCCAACTTTTCTAATTCTTGTGATTCCTCATGAACCATCATCATCAAATTCTTTTTAGTTTCTTCCTTCAGCTCGTTAAATCGCTTCATATACTTCTCTCCCTACATAAAAAATTTTTACTACTTATATATACTCATTTAATTATTGAATACTGAATACCGTAACACAAGGATAAAGAAATTAAATGTACATACCACATAATGATTGTGTGTGGATTGAATATATTCATAACTCCACATGGTAGGCTCGTAATTCCCTGAACGCCTAATAGGATTAGTTATTCCATTTGAAGATGAAATTAGATTAGTGGAAATATTAGGAGAGTGATTAAGTGGCTGTCCACTAGAGAGGCTGCAGGCTTTTGATACAAATGCCTTTGGTGGGCTAAATGATGAAAAAGGGGTAGCTAAATATCTTGTGGAGAATATTGACATGGCTAAATTTTGCATCCCCCAATCGATTTTCTTCAATAATAAGTATTTAAATTGAAAATCTTTTAGATGATTGTGTATATATATCTCCGACTAAAATTAAAGTTCCATATATATAGGGGATATCAAAAGACACGTTTTACATTCAACATTATTTTTATAATCTTAATCATTATAAAATACAAAGAAAACATGTAAAATCAATACATAATTTATGAGCTCTTATTTACATCCATTCCCACAAGTCGATCACTATTCAATAGGCTTCTTTTTATTCGATCTTCAAGTCAAATTAAAAAATGAATAAAATAAGAATCGAAAATATAATAATTTAAAAGGCTAATATAATCATTTCTCCAAAGTCTTACAATATTTCTATTTATAGGATTATGAAATGAATAATAAATAATGTCATGAATATGACTATTAATTATTTTAGAGATTATGATAATAAAAAAATTACGGGGTAATGAAAATAAAGACAATTAAGTTTTGCATTAAAGAAAATTAAAAATGATTTTTTCGCAATTTGAAATTGAGCATTTAATATAAAATTTGCATTACATGAAACTCTTGTCAAATTCTTACAATAAAATTCAAGTAATAAAAATTACGACTTAGATTTAAATAAAATAAAAAAATATACATTTTCTCCAATAATCTAGCGGGAGCCTATTAGAATGAAATTCAATCTGTTTATCAAATATCAAGGAGAAGATGAACTTTTCCCTTTTAACAAAAAAAAAAAAAAAAAACACCTGCACTAAAATAATCAAATCTTTTGTGACTAAAATATCTTAAAGCAATATATTAGCTATATAATACTATTTTATAAAGTTATAGGAAAGATTGTGATTGTTGGCCAAAAAGATGAGTAAACTCCACCAAGTTAATCCCTAGTTCTACTGTACATATAAATTCGATCATTTCTTTTGTAACAAAATTTTCTAATGCCTCTATTTATGTAACAACCCATTTGATTGTTTTGAGTACTAGAACTTTTTATTGCATAAAAGACTCTCTCAATAGATTCTAAATAGGTATTTTAGAACTATTTGTAACTACCATTATATGATTAATGGGATAAATTTAATAATTAAATTAGTTTATGGATATTTATTAAATAATTAACTATTAATTACGAGCCACGTCTTAAATTTATTGAATATCATATGTCAATTGGCCCATAGATAGAAATAAAATTAATAAAATCGAGCAATTTTGGTTCACAATTAAATTAGGGGAACTAAATTAGGTGAGAAGACTTACCCGTGCAAGCAGATTAACAGAGTTGCCGACGGTGGCTTCAGGTGAGCAAATCAATATTGAGATTGTTGCTCATACAATATGTATTATTATATTATTTTCAAATCTCAGCTCAAATTAGATTATTCTTATAATTAATGGGTGGAAGCTTAACTAGTTATAAGATACTTTGCTACGTGAGTTTGATTGGAAAAATTAGACCAAGCATTAATGATCAGTGATTGTGGCCTTGGGTTGGAGGTGTAATTATTACGAATCATATTGTTATTATCATTATTCGTTGGTTTAGGAAGATTGAAGTCCTTGTACAAATTAGTGGTAAATGTTTAATTAATGGTATAAGTGTGCTAACTAATACACGAGATCCATTCCTCCTATAGTTGAAAATAGATTGAAGTTGGCAACATACTCCAGTGAAGTGTAGTTTATACAATTGAATAGGTCAGATTATTACTTATGGCATAGGTGTTCGCATGGTTCTCGCCACTGATTCATCACCAGTTAGCTTTCATTTTTAATTAATATTATTTTATTATCATAATATAAGGTACATTTTTATTATCATTAAATATTAGGTGTATCGAATTATTTAAATTCCATTAAAAATATGCCAATTGGAGGAATTAAGACTTATCCTTAGATTTGAACTTTAGGAAATTAATTATTGAATTAACTGAATGTACTCAATCTCAAAGAACCGAATTCCCAAACGAGCGTGGTGTGGCGAAATGAGTCCTCGTGTGTGTGCTTGATATTGTAATTGATTTCGTACTTGCTTCCATTGTCACTTGTTCATGTTGTTTGTTGCTTATCACCTGTTAAGTGCTATAGTTGATTTTATACTATTACTTTATGCATACTAGTTACTAGTTTGAGTCGGCCGATAATATCTACTCAGTACATGTTGCCTAGTATTGAGACCTACTTGTGTTTTTCTTTTGTGGAGTGCAGCGAGTGTACCAACGACTTCAACTCGCCCTTAGCTCTAGCCAGTCTCTAGCATATCAGGTTCCAGGGTGAGCTACTCATTCAAGCTCATGTTGGATTCTCTTGGTCATGACATGATGTCCTTAGTTTTTGGACATAAACTATTTTATTCATTTATTTTGGTGTCTTTAATACTCTTAGACTTAGTATTTGAAGATTAGATGTCCTTGATGTGATGACTTTTAGGTTTTGGGAATGACATATAGTAGACTTTAATGGATTTGTGTTTCGTACACTAATAAGATTTAAGCTTCCGCATTATGGTTAGTATTTTGTAAGTTAAATGATTAATATATGTTAGGGTTTGAATTTCTTGGTTCACCCACCTAGAAGGTTAAGACCATCTCCAACCCATCTCTATTTTACTCTCCATTCTCTATATTTGGAGAGTAAAATAGAGAATGGGTTCTCCAACCACTCTCTATTTCACTCTCTATTCTTCAATTATAGAGAGGTGAATAGTAGTTCTCCAAATTTGGAGAACTACTATTCACCTCTCTATTTTACTTTTTGATTATTATAATATAATTTCTTTTATATTATTATCATTTGTAATTGTTTTCTAATGTAACATAACATTTAAAAATATATTATCAACAAGTTATTACTTCCGCCCAAATTAATAATTTTTCTATTTTATTTTTTAAAAGAAATGGTCCTTTAAATATGCAATTTAAAGTTATTTTAATATTATTTATATTATATAAGATTATTAATTATGTCTCTAATATTTGTAATTAATTTCTAAGTAATATAACATCTAAAACATTATTGATAAGTATACTACTTTCATCCCGAATTAACAATTTTTTTAATTTAATTTTTAAATTTTTTTTTGTCATTTAAATATGTAATTTAGATTATAATTATTTTTCATTATGAAGTATGCACAAAAATTACATGATAATTCAAACAATCTACTTTTATGTTATATTGACAAATTATTAAACTACACTTTTTAAAAAGCATGCAAATATTTGATGCAATAGTTCAAAATGGAATAGGGGAAGTAAATTAGTACACGAAACAATTGGACACAAGATGAAATTGTTAATTTAAATAATTTTTAGCTACACATAAAAGAAAAGGACAAAAAATGCTTATTTTGAACTCCGTAATACATTAATAGAACATTCATGAGTAGAGGTGTGCAAAAACCGAACCAACCGATAAAAGTGCTATTGGTTTATTATTATTGGGTTATTGGGTTAACGATTTTTTAATGGTTTTATAAAAAAATTATTGGGTTATCAGTTCGGTATTGGTTTTTAATATTGGGTTATTGGGTAAACCGATAACCCATTAAGACTAGTAATTTACTACTTTTACTTGTACATAAATATTATATATTAATCTTAATACCTTAGTAGTTGCTATCTTTGTCCTTTAGCCTTCAATTCACACTTCACAATGGCTTTGAGTTCACAATTTCACATTATAAAAAACGTTAAAATCTAAAGTAAGAACCATATTCCTCTTAATTTCTCTTTGTGTTACACTTGTATAGTTCTTTTCATCTTTGTTATTGTTGTTTCTATTTTATGAGCATTATTGTAAAGTTACAGTATTATGTTTTCGCATCAAATTTATTAGAAAAAGTCATATATTTGTTTTATAAATATTTTCTTATTGGTTAAATCGAAAATCGAACCGTTAAGGACTAAAACCGATAAAAAATATATTATGGTTTGGTTATTGGTTTAAACTATTTAAAAACCAAAAATTGATAAATCGAACCGATAATACATAAAACCGAATCGACCGATGCACACCCCTATTCATGAGAGTAACCTAATAGTCTTAAAAGTTGAGTATTTATGTAAAATTTAAAATAAATTTTACGATAATACAATATTTATGATGCAATTATATTTCATCAATGAGTTCAGTTTTATTTGAATTGTTCATTAATATGTATTATATATAATATTTCTTGCAATTTATGTTATTTAGAAATTTAGAATAAAATATAATTTTATATTAATGAAGAATTTGAAAAAAAAATAATTTTGTATTACGTAAAGATTATAGAGTGATTATTTGCAAAAAGAAGAAATGATTTATATTATGAAATAAGAAAATAAGAATGAAATATAAATAATAATATAATACTGAGGAGAGAGAAAAAAATTCCTTTTTAGAGAATAAAATAGAGAATTGGGTTGGAGTTGATTGTCTGAAAAAAATAGAAAACTCTATATTTGAAGAGTAAAATAGAGGATTGTGTTGGAGATGCCCTAAGTATAGTGTCACTCATGACTTGTTTAGGGTCCTGACTATTTATAGGACATAATATGGAATATAGTGAACATGACTATTAATAAGAATTAGGAGTTATGATTATCAAAAGTCATTGGAGTAATGAAAATAAACACAATTAAAGTTTTTATATTAAAGAGTATGAATAAATTGAGTAGTAATTGACACATTCATTTTTGTACAATAATAATAAATAAATAAATTTGAAAAAATAGTGAAAAAAAAATTGAGAAAAAGAATAAATAGAATCCTTGGCCAAAGAGAGTGTTACATCACTTTTCTTTTATATAACTTTATATAGATATATAGATATAGATTAGCTCTTGATATACGTTTTTTAAATGCTAGATTTTCTTAATTAGGTATGAAGATTTAGTATAGATGTGATATTAGATTGTGATTAGTAAAATATATCGACCGACCGACATAGAGAGTACTATGATTCGCTAAAGGAACGTTTCGTGCTTGCAGAGTAACAACCAAATTAATTAATTAAAACAAATCATATTTATCTTTAATTTATTTCTAGAGAAACTGTTTTGATTTGATGTTTCACCAATATGCATCAGCTACGAAAAGAGAGCATTGGCAAGATATTGTGCAAATCTTATTTGATGCTGACAGCACAATAATTTAATGTAAATGAGATACTAATTGATCTTGCAAATGCTCTTCTTTTATGACCAACTTGCTAAAAAAAATAAAAAAAATAGGAGTAACTAAAATTGCTAACGTCCTCCACAACACTTCTCCCAAATTATCTCCTTTGATAATCCGTGCAAAAAAAATTCAAATTTGAGTGGAAAGTATCTAATAAGTTTGTCTCGTTTTAACAGGATTTGTCTAAACTTAGTTAAACGGTCCACATCGACAAGACTGACACAAGAGTGGCTCTGATACATTTGCAACATCCAAGCCTGCTAGCAGAGGCGGATCCAAGATTCAAAGGTTATGGGTGCCATATCACCTTTAAATAGACGTATTCAATTGGTCAAATATTTAACCTATTTTCCCCTTGTAAATAGCAACTTGGAGTTGTTGTTCGGCTATTCATCTTTTCAGTTTATAACGACAAATGAATCTGACAACTTGGCACAAGAATTTTTTTTTCCAATAATATCCTCTATAATAGCACTTGGTGAATTTTCATATTTTAAATACACTCA
The DNA here is from genome assembly GCF_019186545.1 of Solanum stenotomum. Taxonomy (NCBI): domain Eukaryota; kingdom Viridiplantae; phylum Streptophyta; class Magnoliopsida; order Solanales; family Solanaceae; genus Solanum; species Solanum stenotomum. The sequence goes on from NC_064282.1 coordinate 4,437,224, forward strand.
ATAATGACATAGTTAATTATTTATATGTAATAGACTTAAATAAAGTGGTTGAATTTTTTTCACATGCATAATTTTAGTAACAAAAACGAAGTCTTATATTAATTATTTGACTCACAACAATAAAAATCTTTAAAGACCAACAAAATCATATGAGATTTCAGTATAATTTTCATGTTGTTCTTTAATGTAACATGGATTTTATTTTGTAATTTTAGTTCTCGATAAGATTTAAATTATCATAATCTAAACTATTTCTTTTTTCATATGCATTCAAATGATTTAGATAATAGAATAAAGCGTGAGAGAAACTCGACTTCGAGTTTAAAAAATTTTGAAAAAAAAAAGAAGAAAATTTTGGAGGAGATTATCTAAAGCAAATCTTAGTCATTATTATGGTTATACATTACTTCATTAAGAACAAAAAGAGAATGATTTATCACTTTTATTCTCCAACAAAATATAATTCAACTTTAGCTATAGAATTTGGCATGAACTAAAAACAGCATAGTTGGGAGTTGGGACTACCACGCAAAATGTGAAAATAACAACCTTTTAAACTTTGGCTACTATCACGTTTTCCTGATTTATTTTGTTTAAAAAGATTTTAATCAGTAGATAGATACAATTAATTTCTAATCTAACTATCTTATTTTGATAATTCCACAATAAGTGATGTCCACAAGACAAGACAGAAGATAAGGTTTACGTGGTTGAGCAACATTTGTCAACTCCAAAAATAGTTCTATTGTTAGTTAGAAAGAAGAAGAATGGTGATGGGATGATGTAAATTTAATTAGGCTCAATTATTTCCAATTGAAAATGAATATGCTGAAAAAATGTGGTACAATTGAATTGTTTGAACATAATTTAATCCGTGGTAGTAGGCGCTTGTTATGCAGATCAATTTTGAAATCAAAATAGTGAAAAAACTATTTTCACAGATGTTTTTGCAGCCTTTGTTAACATGAAATTCCCACAAATTGGTGAAGTTTTGTGTGTGAGGATCATTCTGCAATTGCGAAAAGCTTATAACTAACAATAATAATATAGTAAACCTCAGACATTTATTGTCAATCAGCAAGTTGTTCATGAAATTATATATAGTTACACTTTTACTCGGACAAACCTACCGATGATAGTGTTGATGTTGCTGTTGGTTTCGTTAAGGAATATTGTTGAAAATCAGAGAGCTAGCCTGGTCAGGAGATGGAGTTATGCTAAATGTTATTGGAGTGTTGCAGTCACGACAAGACTTTTCTTCATTACTATCCACTTTTGAGGCAGCGGTTATGCATGATCAACAAAGTTCACCAGAAGAATTTAATTAGACAAGTAGTCATTCCTGCAAAAATACTCGATGATCCACATATATACTTGAAACTAATAAACTGTACCTGTGAATAATGTTGAAAAGTTTTTTTCCTCATTTACTAGCTACTAATGCACTGTTTCGACTTATAAGATAGACAGAAGAGGATACTACTACATCTTCTTCTCGTATATTCATCAAAATCTTATTCCCAAGGAATTACGAGGTTTGCTATCAACTTCTTCACATCCATTGGACTTGGTGGAATAACTCAAAACCTGCAAGACTATCTGAAGAACATGCCAAGGCTTATCTTATCCTTCAGCAAGTCAAGCGTGTTTCCAGATCAGATGAATTAGATGATGAAGAGGACTATGTTTTATTTTGGGAGGTTAAATGTGAAAACTGAGAAACTAAAGTTATACTAAGCCATTGTGATTTCACTCAAGTCACAACCACAAAGCAACCTAGCAATACGTATACACAAATAACTATAACCATGTCAATTAGCAATAATTTATTCATCATCTACATTTGAAGGATCTAGAGAACCATAACCAGGTCAAGCTTAAAATATGAGCAACACTATTGAAAGATAAACAAAACAAAAATACACATATTATCTCTGTATAGATAGTGCTGGACAAAAAGATGGATGAATGAACATTAATTGTTGAGACACAAGGTTTATTTACACTTGTACCTATATCCTTCGGAATCCATTTCAAACAAAAAAATGCAGGTCTCATGAAAGGTCTATTCTGACTCGGCGAAACAACTGCCGATCTGTTTCCCTACAAAGGGCTCTTCGCTGATCTTGTTTCTAGTTTTAAATCAATTGCTTCAGTGCAAAGCTTGGTATAAAAAATTAAAGGGTTAGTTGTTGATGCATTTTGTAATTATTATTAGCATCCAGCTTGATGATAAGATCTGGCTACAGATCTTTAAATTGCATGCGAACTAATTTACCAAATTTCATTATTATGGATAGAATAGCTAGGTTTTGTATTGCCCTGATAATATCTAACCTATAGTCTTAATGAATAAAGTTTCGCGCTGATAGAAAATACTCCCTAGATATTCAGTAAAAAGTTCTTTCTTGAAAAGAAATACATACAAAATATAAAGCATTTTAGAATAACACTCCTGAAGTAAAAACAAAAAAAGGTAGGATTTTATGGAATTGAAATTGCGATTGGCTTGAAAAATAATTGACAAATACGATTTCTGGTGTGAGAATTTTGAATCCCAAAGCCATCTCCATGCTGGTAAATTGTCTGACTAGTTCTTGCACCATTTACTGCATATCCAATGAATGTTTCAGAAAATAATGAATTATCCTTTCGAACTGTGTTCATCAGTTTCCATGTCTCCTTTATCAATAAATTGATGTGTTTTGAATTGGGAACGTCACCTCTTTCCATTTCATCCTGAAGTAAGATTAGGAACATGATCGCCTCTTTGCTTAAATCTCAAACCAAATATTGTTGTATATATATATAAGTAGTGTTAAGAGGAATCATACCGAGGACATCGGCTAAACGAATAATAGAAGCAGACCATCGAATAATGTCAGGATAATTGGTTAAGGATTCCAAGGCCCCTTTGGTAATTGGATTTGTGACAAGGAACAAAGCATGGACTAAGACCACTGGTGCTCCAACTGTGACCCATCCATTTTCCATGTATTCTTCAAGACTTGGCTTATATCCACTGTGGTATCATCGTCCTTCTCGTAAGTACGATTTACACAAATCTGCCCACTAATTTTGTCTTCAATTATTTCGAAATTAAAAAATATACCATAGATAGATAGATTCAAAGTATACAGAAGAGCTAAGTATTTTTACTGATTTTGTAAGGTAGGGTATAACGTTGATCCCTTGCTCTTTGAGAACTTCGTAGGTAGTGTTGAAGAGTGCAAGGCAACATATTTTCATATAATCTGGAAGCCCATCCATTGCATTCTGAATATAACGATTAATCATATTTTCATATATCTTGTATTGTCAATTTTTATGACTTAGTAGTACTATTTTAGCTCGTGGAGTTCCACGGAAAGTTACTGACCTTTATTTCAACAGCATGAGTGAAAATTTCTAATTCATGAAGAGTGCCATAAACATCATAAATAATGTCATCTATAACTGTAGCCATAGCAGTGACCTTTGTCAACATTATTCGACAGTATCCCTTCTTTTGAGGGATAAGAAAGATTCCACCATTCTATCCCTTGTAAATGGCAATTTTTCTGCAAGCCATGACTTCTTCCACCACCTTAATTATATTACATCAAAAATATAAACTTATTGATCGATGCCCCAGATCTCCAAGGATTTAACTATATATGTATAATGAATAACTTACATTAATTATCACTGTAATTTAATTTGTATGTTACGTTGTAGAAAGTTACTCAATATATCAGTAAAGCTTATAAGTAGTAGTACTATTATTTTCCCCCCACCTTTTTTACTTACCTCGATAGATTTCTTAGATCTTGTTGGTGTGTTGCTTGCACAATGTTGAAATCCAACGTAACTTAGCAAGCTCTAGCAGAAGAGGATTAGCCTTTGGGATTTCCTCATAAATGTTAATGTACCACCTTGTCTCTACTCTCAACATCATGCAATGCAAAGGCATGGCGTATTAATTAGTTTCACTCTCTCATTCTCTCCATCTTCACTACCATTTAAATTGTCCAAATACTTCTTTAGATCTGTGACCCTGCAAATGTATTGGCTGACTCCATGCATTAAAGTAGGGGTTTCAGATTCCATAGACACAAATGAAGCTTTATATAATTATTGTAATAACCCTTTTGTAGTATCTTCACAAAGACTTTCCTTAAAGTTACCCTGCTCATCCTTGAACTCGTTCAGTATATCAATATTATCGAGGGAAATTAACGTGAGTATGTACTAATTGGATAAAACAGCGAGCACCTTGAGAGATATGAAAACCATGCTGTCTTAAGAGCTTAAACTTCAACGCAGCTAGTAGTGTATAATGAATTATCTCTACTACTAATTTGGTCATATACGCTCCTCAATATTTGCGTAATTGAATGATACAATATTATAAAATAAAGCGCGAGCTAGGATAATATATATATGATATTTTTAAAAAAATGGTGGTAGTTAATTACCGCATAAGGATTGTGTAGGGAATGAATAAATTGAAAATGCCACATAGGAGGCTCGTACGTAATTCCCTCAACGCCTAATGTGATTTGATGAAAGATTAGTAGATGGTTGAGTGACACCGTCAGCGGCAGTAGAAAGGGAGGCTAGTGATGATGATAGGCTGAATAAAAAGGAAAATTTAAGTCGAGATGGCCATAGGTATTAGCCTCCCAACGTTGGCCATCAATATTGCCACCATTTTTGTTGTTTCATTCACTTAGCTTTAATTAATGTGTGGACATATTTATTTTTCTGAGCTCCAACAAGTAACTATAAATAGATTATTGTGTGTCTACTACTTCTCATGATGCACGCAGCAGCCGTAGCCTGTCGGTGAGGAAATTTTCTTACGTGTATTTCCTTTCATCACTGTGCATGCATATATACAAAGACGGAGAGACAAATTTAATATTTATATTTGGTTAAAATTATTTTTTGTGTTTATATAGTAGATGTTGAACTCACTTTGAGCTTTAGCTGGTTCGTGTAATTTACTTGGTGGAGCCAATATTTCAGACCAGTGGGTTCTAAATCTTTAATATTGTTCTAAGTGAGGTTAAAATTATTAAATTCATCATTAATATTTTGACACCTAAAATAAATATTTTACTAGTTTCACTATCACCTTGAACCATTACTGCCAATCTCCCACCAAAAGTTAAAATTTTGAAAAGCAAACAACAATTATTTTAATATAATATATTATCAATATGCGGGATAATCCTAGAATCAAAGATTAAAAATCAATTTTTGAATAGATAATCATACCGTGTAAAAGTAAACAAATAAGAAAAAAATGAAAAGAGAAAGAAAGAGTACATACCGGAGGCAAGATTTCGGATGGTAGCAATCAAATCAATAATAAAAGTTAGGACTCTAACTTTTGAAAAAAAGATGGAGTTAAACTTTTTTGAATGTCTGAGTAGAAATCAATAGTCAGATATTGTTTTAGAGTACAACACAAAGATTATTTTCCTATATTTTACATTTACCAATTTTTTTTAAAAAAAAATTATATTAAAACCACGTATAATTTAGTTAATCCTTATTTTTCTGGTTTTTTTAAAAAATTCTTTTTATATAAAACCACGTAAGAAACTATCCCAAAAAATAAATCGTTCCTACTAAGTTTCGAACCCACTGCCAGAGGGCTGACCGATTTCACTGGGTGCGCAGACATCATTGGGCCAACTGTTTCACTCTGCCTGTGGGTTCACATGAAATGTATATATACATTTTATTTCATATTTTTATACAAATATAGAGTCTACGGAAAAGCTAGGGGGTTCGCTCGAACCCTCTTTCGATATAGTAGCTCCGCCCCTAATTTTGAACCCCTTAATGAAAATGTTGGCTCCATCATTATTTGCTACGGAGTGCTACCATGTTAATTATATAAACAAAAGTACTATGGAAAACGACAAGAGCAAATACTTCCATGAGCATTTCAATTAAACATTTCTATCTATTAATAAAATATTCTAATTAGACATTTTCGATTCAAATTTTAGAAAAAACTTTTGCATGCATGTTTTCATTCATCTATATTGGTTGTCTATTTGCGGTGACTATCATCCCTACGTTACTAAATATTGCCACCATAATTTTTTGGATAGTTAAGTTGGAGCCCCAATTTGTTTCCATTTAAAGTAAGTTTTGTCGTCAAATTTGAGAGTGGTTTGGCTTATAATATAAGTACCATTTCTATGTGTCATGGGAGTAGACGGTGGTCCGGTCCATCTAATACTACAAGAAAAGAATCTTTTGGTGGCGCTACAACTTGCCAAAAAAAGTCAAAATATCGTAACTAATAACTTGTCGTGGTGACTCATGGGTCGTTGACTATACTAAGGTCTCATTTATTTGCACATAATGAAGGTCTAAATCTGAATGGTTCAAACATTAGATCATTAAGTGTGTTTGTTTAATTTTTTCTACTTTAAAATATCTTATTGAGTCTGAAAGGGTTTGAGTGTTTAAAAAATAATAGACCAAACACATTAGTAATAAAACTTTGAACTGACCTCCAAAATCTTTATAAAAACAACAGAATTAGTGGGGGCTATCAAATTGCTACAAATCCTCTTTAGTGGTGATGAAGTCGCCACCAAAAGACTTTTTTATAGCGATAATTTGTTTGTCGCAACCAATCAATTTTTCAGGCATATTTTGGTAGGATTATTTGTGGCAACAGTAATTAAGTCGACACTAATATGTTAGCTTTCGTGGAAATTTCAAAAGTCGCCACTAAGACTATACATTTTGTGGCAACATTTATTTATCGTCACCGATTCATCTTATTTTATGGTGATAAGATAAGTTGCTACCAAAAATCGTCATAAAAGGTCTGATTCCTTGTAAATACTTAGATAATTTCTCCATTAGCTAGGTACCATGTCATTAAAAAGAATGACTAAGGTAGATCATCAACTTTGAAACTGTCATGGAAATTAGTTACAATCATTAGTATTATTTATGTTTTTTTTTTTTTACTTAATTTATCTTCAAGATGTTTGGTCCACAAGACTATAGATTTGTTTTTATTTTAAGAAAGTTTTAGGGTTAGGCATTTCATTTTTGAGAAATAGAAAACGCAAATATAGTTTATTGACTTTTGGCCAAATTTTAGGATTTAGAGCCTATTTGGCATTGCTCTAATTGAGAGGGTAAAAACACTTATTTTGAGAAAAAAAAATATTTTATTAAAAAATTAACTATTTGGAAAATCAGTAAAAGTGCTTCTAAAGGAAAGCAAAAGCAGTTTTTCTTCTGAACTAAAATTTTATGCTTTTTAAAAATTGTAGAAGCAGAAACTAAATGTTTGGTAGTGTGAGGCATTCGACTTTTGAGAAATAGAAAATGCAAATACAGTTCATTGACTTTTGGCCAAGTTCTAAGATTTAGAGCCTGTTTGACATTGTTGTTGGGAGGGTAAAAATACTTAATTTTGAGAAAAAAAAATTTATTGAAAAATTATATGTTTGGCAAATCAGTAAAAGTGCTTCTAAATGGAAGCAGTAACCGTTTTTCTATTGTTGGAAAGAAGCTAAAAATTTCTGCATTTTAAAAAAAGTAGCAGAAACAAAAAATTCTTTTTCTCTAGACTGAAATATTTTTTTCNGAGCATACACCCTGGACGTGGCTGGAACTCGAGAACCATTGCTGGCCCCAAGCGAACCCTAGGCCTTGTTTATTTACTCAGCGGAAGACTTAAACACAAGAAATAGACTAACAAGGAACTTGTGAAATAACTTAGAATGTCTTTAAATAAACATTCAAACTTAGCCAAAATAACAACCTCAAGTCTCAAAAACATAAGCCAAAAATAAAGTAGTGACAAATGAATTTAACTAACTGATTGTCTGTCTATGAAGCCTCTAAACAACTGAAATGGATGTCGGGACAGACCCACGACATCCTAATGAACTAATAATAAAACTGAAAGCAATAAAAGGGGTCCTCCGGAAGCAAGGAGGCTCACCACAAGACTTTGAGTGCTCAAACTGGATCAACGAGGCGCTGGATACTGATCCTGGTTACCCGCGTCTGCATCATTATAAGATGCATGCCAATTGGCATCAGTACATTAAATGTACGAGTATGCGAGTTGGAATGCTAAACACAACTTAAGCTTGAAAGAATATGAAATGAACACTTACCTTGACTTTACTCAACTCCTGAATAACTTAACTCAATATAAAGCAATAAAGCATATGCAATATATAGAAAATTTGCAAAAACAGTGGAAACAACTCAGTTCGTTAAAGAAAATGCAATAACAAACTCAACTTTACTCATATAATAAAGTAATATAGTTTATGTGGGAGATTCTCTAATTGACAACCATCACTATGAGCCTAAGTGGTGATACAGCGTTTTGTCCACGCTGCCAGAACTGTCCTATACTTTATCGTCATATAGAACTACTTAACTTAGTGGATCCACTAGCTTATGTTAAAAGCATCTTAAGGAGTCATCTAAAAAGTATGATCCTTTACTACCCATGATGGCTACATGGTTTATGGAGACTTGAGTTAATATGAACTTGCATCCCCATATCGGTGCTCAATACTATTTCCAAAATATACTTAGCTCATATGTTTTTAAAACAAACTTCTTTCTTTGATTTGAGATAATTACTCAAAAACTTAGCTTAAAAGCTCTCTTGGAAACGATGTTCCCTTTCTTACTCAAATGTGAAAACATTTTAAACTCTTTGGGAATATATAGTCCCCATATACTTCTTTGAAGAAATGAACTTCAAATCCTTACTCTTTGCTTAACTTAAAACTTAAGTCTTAGAACAAAGTTAAAACGTTTGTGAAAGACTTTTGGAAACTTTAAAAAACTTCCCTTAACTTGCTTCTTAACTTCTAACTTGACTCTTAACTTTCCTTGAATTGAATTACGGATTCAACGATTGTGATTTGTGATAGGAAAGATCTCATGATGTTTAGGAATGAATTTAGATAGCTAAACATGAGAAAAAAAAAAATCAAAATTCATTGTCTGAGGGTGGGTCCGCGATGCGGAGAAGCATTTAAATTTTTGGTTCGAAAACAACTTTTGAGGCAGAACGGTCCGTGACCGCTCCGAGACACGAAACGATTTTTCCCAAATCTGGGGAGCAGGACCGCGACGCGGAGGCACTGCCCAGAATTGCCCGACAAAATTTTTCTTCTTCGTTTTTCAGCTCTAAGTCCTCTAAACTCCATGGGTTCTTTCTCCAAACACTTAGACTCACATATACCCTCGAATAACATCATATTCCATTCAAAAACACAACTAAAAACGTAAATCAATCTCAATTAGAAAACTCCAACAACACAACCAACAAGGATTCAAACAAACTTCATCAAGAATTCAAGGGATTTACTTTCAAATTAATATACTTTGCTGAAATTCAATCAAGTAGGGCGCATGGGTGAACTAACCCAACGCTATGTGATCTCACATACCTTGTAGGGATCACCCCCGACGAAATCCACAAGCTAAACTCGACGATCCTGACGAATCTTGTTTCTCTTCTCGTTTCTCCTCTTTTTTTCATTTTTCTCCAAGCCCTAGCGTATTTTGGCAAAAGCGTAACTGATCTAATTCTGATTAGACCCTAACTTAATTACCAAAAATGAAATAAAATAATTGGGCAAGGAAAAGACCAAACTACCCTTTAAAAATCTGGATTGGCCTTTCCTAATTCCAACAACCAAAATTCCAAAGGGCATAGCTCACTCATACAAACTCAGAATCGCGTAAACTAAGCGGCGTTGGAAAGATCATTCCAAGAGATTTCCTACCATATCTGGAAGTACACCTAACTCATCCTGAGCTAGAAGCTATGGCCATTTGAAGTTGACCAAAACTCAACTTATTCTAACTTGACAAAATTTCCAGATTTTTCATTCTTTCCAAAAATGACTATTTCCAATTATTAGCTTCTTCCTAGTTATTTCAATTTGCGAGATGTTACAATTTTATAATTTATTTTATGTTTATTTATCATTATTTTATATATTATATATTATTTTGCATTATTAGAAAAAATATACCAACAATATTTTTACAAGATTAGAAAAAGACAAAAAATAACAATTAAAGATTTCAGCCTCCCAAAAAGGGTATAATATTGATTGAAAATTTAAATATGTACGTTTTCATTTAATAAAAAATTAATTAATTTTTTTCATAATAGATATTTAAAATAGTTTTTCTCTATAAAATAATTTTAATATTAGAAGTATATTAATAGTTATCCTTTTTTGTAATTTGACTCTCAAAATCACTTTTTATAAAAGATCAGTCAAATGTCATTTTCTTATGAAATACACTTTTCAAAAGAATTAATTAGCCAAACACAAATTACATTTTTTCTAAAGTACTTTTCTGAAAAATTATTTTAAATACGTACTTTTAAAAATATGTTATTTTTAGTAGCAATGCTAAACAATGCTCTTATTTTAATGAGAGTTTCTATTGTACTTATATTTTAATAGGCCTTGCAATTTTTCTCATGTTAGGTAGCTGCTAAGTCCTCAAAATGTCAAGTATTTAATGTTTCTAAGTTATTTGTGCAACGTGTATACTTGTCTTATAGCTATTAACCAAAACTTTAACGTGTTGTGGAAACAAATAAAAGTGTTTTAGCAGAAACAATTTTTTTGTTATTGGAAAGAAAATTATTTTTTTAAGATCAAACTATCCCTGCCATATATACATATTTATTAATATATCTTTTATATTTATTTATTTTTGAGATATTTTTTTTGTATATAGTAATTTAATTTGTGGAATAATTTATAAATTTATTTTGCTTGATATTTTTAATTATATAATCATCACGTTAATATTATATTAATATTTAACTTTTTATTTTTTATTTTTTATCTATGTATAATATTGATTGAAAATTTAAATATATACATTTTAATTTGATAAAAATAAAGATTTAATTAGAAAATGTATTATACATTTTAAAAATAATTTCTCCTGATCTTTTTGCTCACCTTGATAGATTTCGTAGATCTTGTTGGTGTGTTGCTTGCACAATGTTGAAATCCAATTTAGCAAAGCTCTAGTAGAAGAGGATTAATTAGCATTTGGGATTTTCTCATAAATATTAATGTACCACCTTAGCTTGTCTCAACTCTCAACATCATGCAATGCAAAGGAAGTTCTAGGGCTTGGCGCACTAGTTCCACCATCCAATTCTCTTGATCATCACCATTTAAAGAAATGAAGCTTCATTTAATTGTAACAATCCTTTTGTATCTTTACAAAGACTTTGCTTGAAATTTCTCTGCTCATCCTTGAAATAGTTTAGGGGAAAAGACACGAGTAGAAATGTTATTGGTAGAAACATATAAAAAAAAATGACCAAACAAAGAAATTAGTAGGTATCCGTCTGTTCACTTTTACCTGTCAAGTTTCACTACATAAGAATCAATTTGATAAATTTTCACTCTTAAATTGAATGTTCATTTTATATTTTAAATTTAGATATTTGAAAACTATGTGAAAAATATTGTAAATTGCAATCTTTCTCATATATGAAAAATATTATAAATTGCAAAAGAACTTCAGTCTATTCAATTTGACTCTCGAAAAGCGAAATGTAACAAGTAAAAGTGAATGAAAGAAGCAAAAAGCAACTTGAGATCAGATATGAAAACCAATTATTTGTGAGTCTAAATTTTAGAGCTGTGCTGTATAATGAATCTCCTGTAGTATTCAAGTGTTGGTTTATGCTCCTTAAAATTTTCCTGATTTCAACTTTGAAGTGGTAACTTACTCCAATCCAAGACTTTGTAAATTATCAATCAATTCCAATTTTTCTAATTCTTGTGATCCCTCAACCATAGCCATCAAATTCTTTTTCATTTCCTTCTTTATATAGTTTGTTAAAACGCTTCATATACTTATCTCCCTACACAACACATTCACAAATTATTTTTTGATTGATACATTATACATTATAGAGTAACGTGCGAGAATAATATAATATAAAGAAAATGTAGGTAATATGTGCCGCATAAGGATTGTATAGGGAGTGAATAAATTGAAAATTCCACATGGTAGGCTCGTAATGTATAGGTAATGTGATTTGATGAAAGATTAGTAGGTGATTGAGCGTTCATTGCATGCAGTGCCACCGTCAATGGTGATAGAAAAGGAGGATAGTGATGATGATAGGCTGAATAAAGAGGAAAATTTAGGTGGATATTTTCTGGAGATAGCCATAGGTATTAGCCAGCTCCCCACGTTGGCCATTAATATTGCAACCATTTTAATTTGTTTATTATTCACCTTTATGTGTCGACTGATTAATTTTTCTGGGCTCCAACAAGTAACTATAAACAAGATCATTTTCCCTCAAGAGTTTTAAGTGGTTGGCCAACAAGTAACTCATCATATTCGACTCGATCCGTTCCATTGTCACTTCTAGTCAGCACTATTGTGACTAGTATTGTAACTCGCCATATTCGACTCGATACGTTTCATCGTCACTTCTAGTCAGCACTATTGTGACTAGTATTAGTAAATATTGATGAACAATAATTTTGCATTATTATTTCAAATAGTATTAGTAATATTGATGAACAATAATTTTGCATTATTATTTCAAATAGAAATAGTAATATTGATGAACAATACTTTTGCATTACTATTGTGAATAGTACACTGGACCGATACCCTCTTTTCTACCAGATTTAGGGTGTGTTTGTTACGAAAGAAAATGTTTTCCTGGAAAATAAGTAGATTTTTGACTTATTTTTTCATGTTTTGGTTGGTGAGTAGAAAATATTTTCCAGAAATATTTTTTAGTGTTTGGTTTATGAATGAAAAATATTTTCGAGAAAATATCTTTTATTTTTACTAGAGAGTAGAAAATAATTTTTGAAATTGAAAATATTTTTTAAAAACAAACTTAAATTTGTGGGTGGGGGTAGGGATGTAAAAAATAAAATTTTAAAGTTGAAAAATATTTTTTAAAAACAAATTTAATTTTTTTTTGAGGGATGGGGGTGGGGGGGGGGG
>NC_064282.1:4450568-4476168 GCF_019186545.1 Solanum stenotomum
GGGCTTGAGGATAGGGACAAAATAAATTGATTTTTTCAATCAAAAAAATTGTAATTTAAAGTTACAGGAGAGTTTTGGAAAATGTTTTTCCTTAATTTTTAAAGGGAAAGTCATTTTCCTTAAATTTGAGGACAATGAGTTGATTTGGAAAATATTTTCCAAAACATTTAACCCAACCAAACGTGAGAAAATTAGAAAAAAAATTCTAAAAAATGTTTTCCTTCATACCAAACACACCCTTAATATATATATATATATATATAGACACACACTGTATATATTCTGATATTACTGTAGAAATGTGACATAACATAAGGTTTACGTGGTTCAGCAACTCCAAAAATAGTTTTATTGTTAGAAAGAAGAAGAATGGTAATTGTCTTGCCCTACTTGATATTTAAAAAAAGAAAAAGAAATTAATAAGGCATGATATGTCAACTACAGAAAGAAATTTTTGTTATGAATATATTACTTTCTAAGACATAAAACTATAGTTGAAAGACCTTATATGTCACGATCCGAGCCTACATCTTGGACGTGACCGGCACTCGAGAACCATTGTTGGTCTCCAAACGAACCCCCATCCTAGCTGACTACAAGCGGAAGACTAACTCAAGCATACATAAGCATTAAAACTAAATAAAGATTCATGAAACGGAAATACAAAGCTTTAACTCAAATGAAAAACTCTAAATAAAATAATATCTTCAACTCGTCCCAAAATGGGCAGCTTAAGTCTTAAAAAAAACATTTAACAAAATAAATGAACAAACTTCTGAAACTCTATTGTTTATCTATGAAGCTTCTAAATGACAAAGATGGAAGTCAGGACAAGACCCACGACATCCTAACAAAACTGAAAAGTAAATGAAATTCTCAGGAAGCAAGGAGGCTCACCATAGCTAACTCGAACTCCATGTGGTATCAACGAAGCTCATGTTGATGACCCTGAATACTTGTATCTACATCATGAAAGGATGCAGGCCAAATGGCTCAGTACGTGGAATGTACGAGCATGTAAGGGGAATTTTAAAGCATAACATAAGCTTGAACTTAATAAAAAGGAAACATATTTACCTCTTTAGAAACTCACTCAACTCAAAGATTAGATATTCAACTCAAGGATTAGATACTCAACTTCAAAGATATGATACTCGACTTTGGGTACTCAACTCAATATAAAGCAACAATACACATGCAATATATGGAAAGCTTTTAAAACAATAAAAAAATAACTCAGTGTACTGAAGAGTACAATAACAACTCAATTAATATGTAATAAAATATAATATAACTCTGTGGGAATTTCTCTAACCGACAACCACCACTATGAACCTAAGTGGTGATACAACGTCTTGCCCACGCTGTCAGAATTGTCCTATACATTGCCGTCATATAGGACGCCTTAACTAAGTGGATCCACTAGTCTATGCTAAAAAGCACTTAAGGAATCATCTAAAAAGTATGATCCTTTACTACCCATGATGGCTAAATGGTTTATGGAGACTTGAGTTATTATGAACTCGCATCCCCATATTGGTGCTCAATACTACTCCCAAAAATATACTTAGCTCATATGTTTTTAAACCAATACTTCTTTCTTTGATTTGAGATAATTACTCAAAACATAGCTTAAAAGCTCTCTTAGAATTGACGTTCCCTTTCTTGTTCAAATGTGAAAACATTTTAACTTTTGGGAATACTTAGTTCCCATGTAATCTTTGAAGAAATGAACTTTACTCTTACTATTTACTCAACTCAAAGCTTAAGTCTTAAAACAAAATTAAAACGTTTGTAAAAGACTTCTTAAAATATGGTTCATGCCGAATTATGGACATGAGCGACTCAATGCAAGGTTGTAATAACCCAGACCCGAAAGGTCATTTTTGATAATTTTAAATAGTCATTTAACAATAGTTAATTAATTTACGGGTAATTTATTTATTATTAAGTGGTTAATGGGCCAAGTCCATAACTTAATACCCTATACCACTTGACCCATTGTTGGAATAAGTTAAAGAAGATGTTTATTTTTAATGGTATCACAAGCCATTGCGGCTAAAATCCACCGCCGAAAGAAGACAATAACGACTCAGGTAAAAATTCATCCTTTCCACCTAATCTTATATTATGTATGTGAATTGTTTATTCTTATTATTGTTATTATTGGATGATTGGAGGAAGCTAATAACACCAATAAATTTAGTTATCACGTAGAGGTTTGGAAAAAATAGGCTATGTTACGAATTGAAGTTTTGGTTGAACAAAATAAGGCTAATGGAAGATTAATTGTGGGGTAATTGTGATTGGTGGGGTAGATAGAAATTAATCCCCACTACATGCATTTACACCTATTGAAGTTTGTTTAGGTTACTAGAAAACAAAAGAAAAACAATTTGTAGTCATCATTGCGTAATCATGAGGCAGTGAATTGGGAGATACGTGGTGGGTATGAGCGCATTAATTCAAGGGAAAAGGGTCAAATATGCCCCTCAACTATTCGAAAAGATCTAGATATACCCCCGTTTAAAGTTTGGCTCACTTGTGCCCTCGCCGTCCAACTTTTCGTCCAGATATTCCCTTATGGGCATTAAACGCCAAATGGAATTGTCACGTAATTTATGCTTAATTTTTAGGTTATATTTTTCATATTTTTTATTAATCAATTACTCATTTTCGAGATTTATCGAAAAAATAAATTTCTTAAAAAATTGGAAATTGTTGGAATTTAAGGTTACTATATTTATTTGTGAATTTTTGGCATTAATTTTATATATTTTTCCTATTTTTTATTAGACAATTACTCATTTTTGAGATTTACCAAAAAAAATAAAATTTAAAAAAAATTGTTGAAAACGGGTCGGCTAGTTTATTTAAAAGAGGGGTATATCTAGACCTTTTCGAATAGTTTAGGGGTATATTTGACCCTTTTCCAATTCCACGTAGTAATGTAAAACTGACGTGGCAATTCCATTTGGCGTTTAACGTATATAAGGGCATATCTAGATGAAAAGTTAGACGTCGAGGGCATGAGTGAGCCAAACTTTAAATGGGGGGTATATCTAGACCTTTTCAAATAGTTTAGGGGAATATTTGACCAATTTCCCTTAATTCAAAGGGGTTTCAATTCTGCCTATAAGTTTTATGGTTGTGGTTCTTCATATATAGGTTCGTGATTGAAAGTTTGTTGTGTGATATCACATTAGATTCAAGTTTTGATTTATTGAGATATGTAATATATCATATGAACATAATTCGAATTATGATATTGGAAAAATTGGGACTTAACCCTAGTCTTAAAACTTGGAAAGTATGATAGTTGTAATGTTAATTGACATCAAGATTTACGAACTTGATTATAAATTTGGGTAAATTTTTGGTTCAAGGCTACACACATAGTAATGTGGGTGTTGTTAGTTTCAAAATCTTATTGTGGTAATTTGTTTGGATAGATTGTATTGATTTGGAGCTCAACGAAAAGGGAAGGCTCAAGTCTCAGAGTGAATTGCGAATTAATTGAGGCAATTGGATTTCTAAATCCTTGTTAAGTGTATGGAATTCATGTATTTCCTTGTAATATGTGTTTGGGGATAATGATACTTGGTGATGGGTTGACTTGTCCACATTGATTAATTCTAATGATAAAAAAAGGGTAATAAAAGGCAATATGATTAATTGTTTATGTGTGATTGTGTTCTTTATTGAACTCGTATACTTGTGATAGCTGAGGTGATTACATTTCTTATTGATATTTGATTGAGATCATCATCCCCTTTATTTGAAATTATATTGTGCACATGCATTGACATGAGATTGAGTATAAGTTGAGCACGTGGAGATCGTCCGTGCTGGGGATGGTGAGATGTTAAGATTATAATTTGGGCACGTGGAGATCGGTCGTGCGAAATTTGTTTGATTTATGATAGTGCGTTGAGATCGTCCGCACAAACACGTGGAGAGATCGTCCGTGTCGATATATGGACCTCGCGAGTCCCCCATGGGTCATGAACTCTCGATGTATTTCCGAGGAGTATCATGTATATACGGTTGAGAGTACTTGGTATTTTGAGACATATCATTTCATGGTGTCATAATGCATTGCATCTCATGACATCCTTCATTCTTGATGATTATGTGTTTTATTTGTGGTTGAAAAGTACTTGATATTTGATTACCTCTATTTGATGAACTTGATCTTGTGTGTTGCTGATATATATTTGTGAGTGCCTTTTTATGGAAATTGTGATTGATGAATATTGAGTTTGTTGTTGAGGATATGTAATTTGTTTAAGTGATTGTTGTTGAGTTGGGTGCTATGTAACTGTGAACTGTTAGGTTGGGTTGGTTTTATGCAGGTTGTAGTTGTGGAGGTTCGGTTGGTATGTAAGGAGTACCCGTATTTTATCCCCTTAGCTTGTGTTTAGAAGTTTACTTGCTGAGTACCGTGTGGTTGGTACTCACCCCTTGCTACTACATTTTTTTGTAGGTTACTAGCCCGGACCTTTGTGATATATTCTCTTCTTTTTCGAGGCTTCTTAGAGATTTGTGAGGTAGCTGTTTGTCAACTCAGCAGACCTTCTTACTCATGTTTATGATCTTGTTCTACTCTAGAAACAATGTTATATAAGACTTGTATTTTCTTTTGATTCAATTGTAATACTTTAGAGGTTTGTACATGTGACAACCAGATTTTGGGGGTATTTTTGAGTTTATTATAAAATTTTCTACATTTTATTGTAATGGTTGAGTTTTAGGCTGACTTGTCTTGGTGGGTTAAGACAAGTGTCATCACGTCCATTTTTGGGTCGTGACAAAGGTTTTCAATAACCATAGATAGAACTCAATACTTGGAACTCAGGAACTTCAATGATACTACTCATTTCAAGAGTGCTCAACTCAGAGGGTTCATATGGAATTATGAGCATGAACTACTCAACTCAAAGGCTCAAATATACTTCTCATCTCAAGACAGTTCGACTTATAGGGTTCAAGCGAAATTATGGGCATGAACAACTCAACTTATAAACTTCATGGGTAATAGGTAATAATCCCATAATTAGGATTAAAATCTCAGAAGGGTTAGGAACTCAATACCCAAGACTTAGAACTTGAAGATACTACTTCTCTCAAGGATACTCAACTGATGGAGTTCATGCGAAAGTTATGAGCATGAATTACTCAACTCAAGGGTCAAAATATCAATAAGGAACTCATGTATACAACTTTTCTCATTCTCATACCTACTTACTCAAATCTTAACTCAAATCGATGGTGGATCTCAAAGGATGCACAATTGAACTCAAAGACTTTGTTGAACTCTACTCTTAACTCCCTCTTGAATGTGAATGATGAATTCAAGAGTTACGGTTCATGATATGAAGGATCTTGTGATGATAAAGTAAACTCATGAATACATTCTCAAAAACTTAACTCTACCTTGAATTTGATTTATGAATTCAAGGTTGTGATTTGTGATAGGAAAGATCTCATGATGTTTAGGAGTATTTTTAGATAGTTAAACATGAGAAATTATCAAGAAATCACTATCTGGAAGCAAGTTCGCA
The DNA here is from genome assembly GCF_019186545.1 of Solanum stenotomum. Lineage (NCBI taxonomy): Eukaryota > Viridiplantae > Streptophyta > Magnoliopsida > Solanales > Solanaceae > Solanum > Solanum stenotomum. Next base: position 4,456,133 of record NC_064282.1, read on the forward strand.
ACGCAGAGATGCATTTTAATATTTGGTCAAGAATTAAATTTTGAGGCAGAGAAGTCCGTGACCTCTCCGTGACGCGAAGAAAATTTATGTGAAAGGGGAAGGCAGGTCTGCGACGCGGAACAAAGTGTCAGATTTGCCCGACTTTTTCCTTTTTCGTTTTCTAACCCCAATTAGCTTAAATTCGATTCTTTGTTCTCAATCCCTCTTTAGATTTAGATACCCAACACATGAACACAAGAACCTACTCATATACAACTCTAAAATTGACATGATTTCATCAAGAACTCAACAATCTCATCTAGACTCAAGAACTAAAGCCAATTTCAAGAACATAATTCAAGAACACCATACTTTCAACTTTCTAGAACGAATTTAACGCTAAAATTAACATGATTGGTGTGTGGGTGAACAAACCCAATACTATGAAAGCTTACATACCTGAAAGAACCATCTTTCTTGAAGATCTTGAAGGAAAATCTTGGAAGAAGAACCCTAGCCTTAGCGTTTCTTGAATTCCTTGAGCGTCAGAATTTTTGGAGTGGATGAGAGGGTTTGATTTAAGAAAACTGATTTTCTACACGTTTAGGGCAATTTAGATGACTTCCTAAGGATTTTTAGGACTAAAATATCCCTAAAGAAATAAATAAAACGAGCTGAGAGTCAGAATAATTTTTTCGCAGGCAGTGAGGTTCGTATTTGCTCCGTAACGCGGAGCTGCTGCCAGGTTTGTGCGTTGTTAGTAAATCAGTCATAACTTTTTACTCAGAGCTCGAAATTTAGAAAACTCGGTGGCGTTGAAAAGAGGACTCAAAGGGCTTTAATTTTGCATCTTGTAGCTCACCTAACTCATCTTGTACTAGGAGTTATGGTTGTTTGAAGTTGATCCCAAACTTAAGAAAAACTTAGGAATGACTTGAATGAACTCTCTTTAGTTCTTCTTGGAACTGAAGGTGCTACATCTAGTGACCTTAACACTTAGGAAAATTAAATTCCTTACTAAAAACTTACTCACTACGAAGGATGGTTTGATTCTTAGCTCAAAAAATTTCTAGGGTGTTACATTATAGCGAAGAAGAATTTAAAAGCGACTTAAATAAAAATATTCTCAATATTTGAATGACCATATATAGAAAATGAACTTGATGTGCAATGTCTTCAGTTTATTTACTATCATAAAATCTATATTTATCTTTAAAATTCATACAACTCAAAATCGATTTTTTTTTGCGATTTGTGTCCAATAATATATTGACCAAAAATTTCAAAAGGGCAACAAAAATAAGTTTGAAACCAAAAGGCAACATTTAAACGGTAGGCTAGATGTCGTTTAAATTTCATATTTTACGTCACCCCTACACTCAGCCCCCCCTCCCCCCTCCCTGTCAATTTTTTAAAAAAAAATAATTGCTTTTGAAAAATATTTTTGGGTCGAAAGTCCGGGTCAGGTCAAGCTTGGGTCAGATCTCAGGGTTGGATTTGGACCGGTCATCGGGGTCGTGTCTTAGTTCGGGTGTCACGATCGGGTCCTAGATCTATTATCAAGGTTGATTTTTGGATTAGTAATTATTTTCCTAATTAAAGAGGAGTTAATATCTCAAAAGATCATTGAACTATGAGAATTTAACTAGCAAAGTCATTGAACTTTGTTTTGTTTTAGTAAAATCACTAAACTTAACACTTTTTATCTTCAAAAATCACTCAACTACATTTATCATTAAAATAAATTTGACATAATAAAATAAATTATTTTTTATTTCATATAATCATAGACTCCAAGAATAAACAAAATTTGAAAAAACTAACTAACAATGGTGAGGATTTTGACCCTTTTTTTAGAAAAAAATGTTGCAAAATATAAAAAAAATGTAAAAAATTGTGACTTTTAGATTCGTTATTTCTCTATGGATTGTTCCAGTTCAGTGAGTCCACCAGAGGTTCACACTTTCTTTCTAGTTTCTTGGTGTAAAAATTATATTTTGAGATAATGGGAATTGTTCGAAGAAATTTAAAATTGTTCAAAATGTATTAGAAATAACATTTCAATGGGAGAAGCTGCCAGGAAATGGTGCAAATTCAATTTTTTTCAAAAAGTAAAATAAAATTATAAAATAAAAAATAATGTGGGAAATTTTAAATTTTTATTTATTTGTGAGATTCATGTTTATATGGTATAACTTATTTTCCCATGTCAATTTAATTTTAAGATAAATATACTTGAGTGATTTTTGAAGATAAAAGTTTTAAGTTGAGTGATTTCATTGATACAAAATAAAGTTTAATGACTTTGTTAGTTAAATTTTCATAGTTCAATGACCTTTTGAGATATTAACTCATATTTTCTATTCTCAAGCCAAAAATAAAAGATATTTTCTAGGAAATATTTTTCGTTCACCAACCAAATATCAAAAAATATTTTCTTGAAAATATTTGACTAACTAACCAAACATGAGAAAATAAAGTTAGAAATAATATATTGTGGATGTCCCACTACATGACCAAGAAGTGACACTCACTATTATCTCTATTACTTTTCTCAATTATGAAGACAACCTCCACCTTTTATGTTCATTATTCTTGTAACCGTACATCAATATTGATGGTTTATTGGAGGTGTCCACTACTTTTCATGCTGCTAGCAGCCGTAGGTGAGGAAAAACAATTCAACATGTTGATAGTCTAATATGGTTGAGGCATATCTTGTGTGAGGTATTATATGATTTGACAAATGGACAATTATGGGACCCGTTTGTCAAGTTGTCAAACTCCCTTTCCCTCTTCTTTTTTACTTCATTCATCTGCCATTAGTTTTCTTTTTTTCTTTATTCTTCTTCCAATATATTTTGTTTTTCTATTTTACTGAATATTTTTTTTAATGATATACATGTGTATTTATCTATTATTTGCAATATGATTTTTTAAATATTTTAGTTAATTGATTGTGTAAATTTTTATTTTGTTGATAAAGATTCAATTATCATATACTTATATTGTGTAATTTTTCTCTAGCCCCAATTTTAAAAATAATAATAATATTTGTATGACATAATTTAAAATCTTTTTTCATTTAAAAGATTTAATTTTGGAGAATGATCTTTCAAGAAATTGGTTAGCCGATCTAATTAGTTACCTGTTGTTCCTTTTTTATTAGTGAATTTTTAATTTATTTTTTGTGATTAATATATAAGTTTTGAGTTGTTTAATTTTATATAGAATATGTCAAGCCCATGTAGTAGATAATTAGAGGTTGTGAACCTAAAAAATTCGAGTTAATTTTTTTACTGGTTATTTATATTTTTAAAATTGCCTATTAAATTTTTTTTTGTTTCTTTTTCTTTCATTTATTCATTTCTCGTACTTATGATCTTTATAACTCATACACTTTTCAACTTCTAGTTTTAGGATCCATTCGAACATAAAATATATTCACTTTTTTCGTAATAATATTTCAGTTTATTTTAAAATTAATGTTTGACCATAAAAAATTGAAATACATTTTTTTTCAATTGAACTGTTCACTCAGGCTTTCACCTACCGGGGGTTGTGTGTTCGGAATAGACCTCTACCCGTCCGTTAATGGAGGGGGGCAAGAGTCCATACCTCCATGGCATTATATTCCAATTGAACACCTTTGCTAATGATTTTTTTTTTACGTGCATGTTCTCATTCGTCTATATTGATGGTCCATTGGAGGTGACCATCATCCCTAAGTGAGGTAGTTGATTATTAAAACTGGAACAGAAAAAGATGATTATATGGAAAGAAGAGAGGAAAAGGTGGGGTGATTGAAAAAAAAAACTTTAAAAATAGATGGAAAACCTAGCAGAGAAATGTTTTAATTGAGGATGATTTTGATCAAAAACTCGCTAAAAGTGTTGGGCAAGAAGGAGGTCCAAAAGTTTATAAAACTAATTAATCTCCACACAAAATATATTTTCTATGTTCATTTTTACTCGTCTCTTTTGAACTTTGCACCTTTATTTTTAAAAAATAATGATTAGTATGTTTTAGTATCCTCTGCTGTATTCTCCTACTTTCTTTTTGTATACATATCTTGTCTTTGAATTTAAAATCATGTACCAAGTTGGAGAAGTTGACAAAAATGGCCCTTTACTTCTAATGAAGCGTCAGTTCAAATAGTCTCTTAAGTAAGTTTGCTAAAAGTTAAAAAAAATAATGTATGTTTGAAAGTAGGTTTGAAATAGTTCCTTAACAATTTTGATCCATTAAGTTTAGCAAAAATTATCATTTTTATCCTCCGGCAATTATTAATTAAACCTTATTTATGAAATTTGGCATGAACTAAAAAATAGCAAAGATGGGACCACCACGCAAAATGTGAAAATAACAACCTTATCTACTGATTAGAGAAGTTGTCATTCATTATGAATCCACACAATGAATTTCTAATCTAACTATTTTATGTTTGATAATTCCACGATAAGTGATCTCTTGATTCCAAATGCTTACGAGTTATGACATAACTTACATATCACAAGCTAAGACAGTGCAGTGGCGAATTAGTCGACGGAAAAATAATTAAAATGACCGTTTTTGTCTTTTTACCTCTAAGAAAATTCTAAACGAATTTTTTGCCTAATTAAAGACCCAAAATAATAAGATTTTCATCTCTTAATTCATCATTCTCTTCTCTCTCAACCCTAAGGCAAAACCCTAAGAAAAATCAAAATAGAAGACTTTCATTCAAGATTCTTCTTCAAGGTAAGTCTTTCTCCAAGAATTTCATTCTTTCCAACTCAATTTTCTTCATACAATTATGAATCATTAATGAGAATCCTAATTCTTGGCCATGGAGTTTCAAGAAATCTCAAGAAAGGGTTTTCATGATTTTTCTCCTTCAAGCTAGGATTTCAAGGCTTCTAATCAAGCTCTTCTTCAAGATTCTTGAAGATTTTTCAAGAATCTTGTTCTTCCAGGTATGTAAGGCTATCATAGTGTTGGACTAGTTCGTCCTCACGCCCTACATCTACTTTCAAATAAGTAAAAGAGTAATCTAGGTTTCTATCCCTAGATTTGAGTATTCTTGAGATGAGTTGATTTTGAGTTCTTGAGTTTCTAATTCTTTTGATATTCTATTCCAAATTATTGAATTGCTATATGTTATGCATTAAGATGCTTGAGTTGATTCGTTCATGTCTATATTTCAACATGAATCATATGAATTAGGTATTCTTGAGATGAGTAGTATCGTTGAGTTTTGAGTATCGAGTTCTTGAGTCCTTGAGTCCTTGCGTTCTTGAGTTCTGAGTAAGCGTTTCCATATTGCTATTAAGACCCCTGAGTTGAGTCGTTCATATCCATAATTCCGTATCAACCCTATGAATTGAGTTATAAACTTTGAGAAGCTTTTTAAAGCTACCATTTGAGTTTTACATTGAGTTTTTGAGAAAGTAAAGATGTGTTTGGAGAAGGATTTTTTAAAACATGATTAGTATGACATTCGATTATGCCATCAATGTTTAATTTAAGCAGTATGATATCTTGATATGCCATCAATGTTTATGCATTATGACTTATGACTTCCCAAGTCATCAATGATCAAATAACAATGTAATTTTTGATATAGTTTGAGAAAGAGATTTCAAATATGAATTGAGTAAGAGTATAAGGGAACTAAGTATTCCCAAATGATCAATTTTTACATCAAGAAAAAAGAAACTTTGATTTCTAAATGAGTTAATGAGTTCAGAGATATTTTAGAGCAGTTACCTCTTTTAAGAGGTTATTTTGAGTAATTACCTCAAAATAGAGAAAGAGTATGTTTTATACATTTGAGCATGAGTATATATATATATATATATATATATTATTGGGAGTAGTGTTGAGCATCGATATAGGGATGAGTTCAAACAACTCAAAATCCTCATAAACTGTGTATGCCAACATGGATAAAGGGTCATACTTTTTAGATGATTCCTTATTGCTTTTAAGCATAGCTTAGTGGATCCACTTAGTTGAGGTGTTCTATACCACGACAAGGTATAGGACAGTTCTGGCAGCATGGGCGAGACGTTGTATCATCATGTAGCTCATAGTGATGGTTGTCGGTTAGAGAATCTCCAATAGAGTTAAAGTGTATTTTTATATATCACTTGTTATATTGAGTTCAAAGATGCTAAAGTATTTTGTAAAGCTTTAAATAATTTAACTCCTTTATTTCTTTACATTCAGCTTGAGTTCTTTGTTATCCATTGCAGTCCTTTCTTTCAGTTTTTTGTTATTCAGCTATATTGCATACTCGTACATTCAATGTACTAATGTCATTCGACCTGCATCTTTTAATGATGTATATATAGGTTCTTAGGATCCTCAACAAGAATCCGTTGAGATCATTTCGTCCAGCTTTTGAGTAAGCCTTCCTTGCTTCTGGAGGACTCCAATTTTTACAAGTTGTTAGTAGTAGTTCCCTTGAGCAGTCGTGGGTCTTGTCCCGACACTCATCTTTGTATAGTAGAGGCTTTATAGATAGACAGTTTTGGAGAGTTTTTCAATTTCATTTAAAACTTATGTTTCATACTCAGTATATTTAGAGAGTTTTGAATTTCAGTAACTTGTTTTTAAATGTTTCTATCAATTTGATGTTTATGTATACTTGAGTTAGTCTTCCGCTTGTAATCAGCCAGAATGAGGGTTCGCTTGGGGACCATCAATGGTTCTCGAGTGCCGACCACGTCCAGGGTGTAGGCTCGGATCGTAACAGAAACAAATGCCATTATTTCCCTACAAAGGGCTTCTTCTCTGCTCCTGTTTCTTATTTTAAATTAATCGCTTCAGTACAAAGCTTGGTATAAAAAATTAAAGGGTTATTGATGCATTTCGTCATCATTATTATTATTAGCATCCTTCATGATAAGATCTGGCGACAGCTCTTTAAATTGAAGAAACTAAAAATACATCCTAACTAAATTACCAAATTTCATTTTTTATGGATAGAATAGCTAGGTTTTGTATTACCCTGATAATATCTAACATATAGTCTTACTGAAAAAAGTTTCGCGCTGATAGAAAATAGTAGATATTCAGTAAAAGGTTCTTTCTTGAAAAAAAACACATACAAAATATAAAGCATTTTAGAATAGCACTCATTAAGTAAAACCGAAAAAAAGGTAGGATTTTATGGAATTGAAATTGTGATGGGCTCGAAAAATAATTGGAAAATGCGATGTTTAATGTGAGAATTTTGAATCCCATGGCCATCTCCATGCTGGTAAATGGTCTGACTAGTTCTTGCACCATTTACTGCACATCCAATGAATGTTTCAGAAAATAATGAATTATCCTTTTGAACTGTAGTGTTCATCAATTTCCATGTCTCCTTTATCAACAAATTGATGTGTATTCTTGCATCTTCTTCCGAAACACCCTTCTCATTCATGTAACATTGAATTGACTTGGGAACGTCACCTCTTTCCATTTCATCCTGAATTAAGATCAGGAACATGATCATCTCAGGTGGATCGGAGTTGTATACTCTAAAAATGTTATAATAACTTATATATATCGAGGATGTTAAAAGCATATGCATACCGAGGATGTCCCCAAATCATCTGTGAGATGAATAATAGTAGCAGACCATCTAATAATGTCAGAATAATTGGTTAAGGAATCCAATGCCTCCTTGGTAATTGGATTTGTGACAAGGAGCAATGCATGGACTAATACCATTGGTGCTGCAATTGAGATCCATCCATTTTCCATGTATTCTTCCAGATTTGGCTTATATCCACTGTGGTACCATCTTGCTTCTCGTAAGTACGACTTACACAAATCTCCCCACTAATTTAATAGAAACATGTCTCAAATAATAGAAATTAGAGGAAATGGTCAAAATTGCCCTTAAACTATGTGAAATAGACCAATTATACACTTTGTTACATTTTGGGTATAAAAAATCCCTCCATCTTTATCTTAAGAGACCACAAATACTCTCAAAAGTTAACAACAGTGATGTGGCATTGGTTTTTCGATGATCCTCATGTGGTGTGTTTATGGCTTAAACGCAATTCATAAATCCCAATTATATCCCTATAGATTATATGTATCTCTGGATTAATTCATTTCATGTCTATATAAAAATGGGTTGGTTGCAAATAGTCTCTTTGAATCACTGACATACTGCTCTTCAGTTCTTTTTTGGTTTTTCTATGGTCCTCATGTGGTGTGTTTATGGCTTAATTTTAGTGGGTCGGATCCAGGAAGAATGATTAGAATTTAGATTATAATGAATTTAGTGGGTATCCTAATAGGCAATTTTAGGTGTCAGAATTAGTGTCATGTGATGTTACTGTCACATCATTGTTGTTAACTCTTGAAAGTATTTGTGATCTCTTAAAGATAACAGCGGAGACATTTTTTATCCCAAAATATAATAGAAGGTATAGGTGGTCTATTTTGCATAGTTTAGAGATTCGTCAAAGTATAAAGAAGTAAGTATTTTTACTGAATTTGTGAGGTAGGGCATGACGTTGATCCCTTGCTCTTTGAGAACTTCGTACGCAATTTCAGTGCTAGTGTTGAAGAGTGCAAGATAACATACTTTCATATAATCTGGAAGCTCATCCATTGCATTTACCTCCATTCTGAATGTAAGGACTATATCATATTTTCATATATCAATTATTGTGACTTAAAGTATTTTAGCGGAAAGTTACTAACCTTTGAACAGCAAGAGTGAAGAGTTCCAACTCATCAAGAGTGCCATAAACATCATAAATGTCATCTATAACTGTAACCATAGCAATGACCTTTGTCAACATTGTTAGGCAGTATTCGATCTTTTGAGGTTCAAACATCATGCCAGCTATCCATAAGAAAGATTCCACAATTCTATCCCTTGTAAATGGCAATTTTTCTGCAAGCCGTGACTTCTTCCACCACCTTAATTATATTACATCAAAAATAATGCATCAGATGTACTTATTGATTGACATATGGCCCAGATCTCTCGGATTTAACTTTGTATAATGAAAAGTTTGTATGTTGTACAAGGTTAGTCGATCAGTACGTAAGCTCATGGACATGAATGTGGTGATATTTGAAAAGAAGTTGAAGAGTGTTTTGGACTTTAAAAGAAATATTGATGGAAAAAAAAAAATTTGAAAAGTGGTCAGAAATAGTTTTTCAAACTCAACTTTAAGTTGATGAGATATTTTTTGGGGAAAAAGGTTGATAAATTAAAAAATAAAAAAGAAGTGTTTACAAACGGGATCTTTGCGTATTCCTCTTCCATTTAGTGCATAGATTTTCTAACAATCTGACTGTTATTTATTTACCCCTATATACCTAGGAACACCCATATTTTCGCTCACCTTGCTACATTTCTTAAATCTTGTTGGTGTGTTGCTTGCACAATGTTGAAATCCAATTTAGCAAGCTCTAGCAGAAGAGGATTAGCATTTGGGATTTTTTCATAAATGTCAATGTACCACCTTGTCTCAACTCTCAACATCATGCAATGCAAAGGAAGTTCCAGGGCATGGCGCACTAGTTCCACCATCCAATTCTCTTGATCATCACCCTTTAAATTGTGCAAATAATTCTTTAGGTGTGACATTGCAAATGTATTGGCTGACTCCAATAAAGTAGGGGTTTCAGATTTCGTTGAAAGAAATGAAGCTTCATATAATTGTAACAATCCTTTTGTATCTTTACAAAGACTTTGCTTGAAGTTACCATGCTCATCCTTGAAATCGTTTAGTATATCTACAAGGAAGAAAAACAGGAGTACAAATTAATATTATTGGTCGAAACACATATAAAAATGACCCAACGAAGAAACTAGTACGTAATTAGCAAAAAAAGAGAGGACCTTCAGAGAGATGAAAACCATGTTGTCTCAAGAGTCTAAATTTCAAAGATGAGTGATATAATGAATTATCTCCTGTGGCTGTACTGATCTGGTCACGTACACTCCTAAATATTTGCATGATTTCATCCTTGAAGTGGTAACTTACTCCAAGCCTTTCTAAATTATCAATCAACTCCAACTTTTGTACTTCTTGTGATCCTTCAACCATAACCATCAAATTCTTCTTCATTTCCTTCTTTAATTCATTAAAACGCTTCATATACTTATCTCCCTACACAACACATTTACAAATTATGTTTTGAATGATACGCTATAGAATAACGCGAGAGATCAATAGTATAGTATTATAAAGAAAATGTAGGTATGTACCACATATGGATTGTGTAGCGACTGAATAAATTGGAAATCCCAGATAGGAGGCTGGTAATTCCCTGAACGCCTAAGCAGTGGTGATGATGATGAGCTGAATAAAGAAGAAAATTTAGGTATTAGCCTCCCCATGTTGATGTTGGCCATCAATATTGTCACCATTTTGTTTATTCAATGTGTGGACAGATATAATTTTCTGAGCTCCAACAAGTTACTATAAATAGGTAACTCTCCCCAGAGTTAAAGTGGTTGTCCACTACTTTTCATGCTGCTAGCATCCGTAGCCAGGTAGGGGTGGGCAAGGTATGATATGGTATGATACAATATTTGAAATTTTGGTATTCGGTTTTTAATACTATTATATTATTACCATATAAATTCATTTTGATATGGTTCGGTATTTTGCAGTATAGTAAATCGGTAACCATAGTTTATTCAACTTCGACAAATATATACTCGTATAATAGAGTATTATGACTTCGACAATTCAAAAAATAATCTCAATTGTATCATACTAATTAACACATTACACATGTAAAAATATATATTTTCAAAAGAAAGTACAAACAAAATATAGTCAAAGTTTTAACTACTAAACATTTAGTTTATACTAATACTAGGTTCCATATTTGTTAGCATTTTAATAATATAGTATACGTTATTTATGTAACTATATACTTTGATATGATTTTCAGTATATTGTTTCTAAATATCAAATACCATACTGAATATCGAAAAATAAATAAAAAATGTATACCATACCAAATATCATAATATCAAAATCACGATATCCAAAACTTTGATATAATATGATAATTCGATATATATCATATCATACCCATTCTTATCGTAGGTGAGGAAAAACATTTACAACATGTTGATGGTCTATTGGAAGTGGACATGGGTATTATCATTATCCTTAGGGCTCGTTTGGTGTGAGGGATTAACAATAATACTGATGGGATAAGGAAATAGTGATGGGATAAAAAAAATTATGTTGTTTGGTTGCCATGTTTGAGATAACTTATCCCACCATTTATATCATAGTGATGAGATAAGTTATCCCATATATATGGTGGATAAGTTATCTCAGGATAGCTAACCCCAAAATAACTTATCCTGGGATAACTTGTTTCCAACCAAACGACCACGTAACGTTACTAAATGTAGGGCTTAAAATACTTAACTAAGCTCTGATTCAATTGAACTTTTTTTAAAAAAAAAAATCTGTCTACTCAAGGTTTCACCTTCCAGGGGGTGATGTATTTGGTACAGACCTCTACCTACCTGTTAATTATATAAACTAAAGTACAATGGAGAGGGACAAGAGCCCATGCTTCCTTGAGTCAGATGTTGGAAAGGGAAGCCCCCATAATATAAGCCTAGAGTTGGAGGAGGCTGAATAGAAACTTATTCTTGCCCCCTTCCCTTATGTTGTTGAAAGGCATTCTATTCTGCACGTCAAATTGAAATATCTACTCCTCATCTATTGAACTCTCGGCTTACGCAATGATCGGATCGGAAGAACTCTTTTCAACCGCCCATGATTGAGACAAGCATAAATGAGAAGAAATTCTTTTTCATAGTCCGTTAATTTTCTTCTTGTTGCATCTCGTTTAACTGCTAACGAAATATTTTAATTAGACATTTTCAATTTAAATTTAAAATTATTTATTTTACGCATATATTTTCATTCGTCTATATTAATGGTCCATTGGAGGTGACCATCATCCGCAAGTGAGGAAGCTAATTATTCAAACTGGAAGAGATCAAGTCAAGATTTCATTGGAGGGAAATCTTGATAAAGTCAGTTTTTGTGCTAAATATGGATGGGCAAAAAGGAGGTCCAAAAGTAATATGCTAATTATGGAAAAATTACTTGAATAGGTACCTATTAATAAATAATTACTGATTTTAGTGATACTTTTTATTTAGCAACATATAACAATACTATGATAAATCTGTAATATGCATTAAAAGTGAATCATATATGCATATGTATGTATTATAACTGTTTTAAAATATATATTATGATTGTTTGGCAAGAAATTGACACATTGTATTATAACTATAAGTGTATTAAAATGTGTGATAAATGTATTATCCATCAATAAAACTTGTATTATATGTATTTTATAAATTATCCTCTGTAATATGTATTATAAATGTATTACAAGTGATCAAGTGGGAAAAAAATTATTACTATAAATGGTAAATATTTTTTTAATATAGAATATTTATGTAAGTTTTCTAATTAATCGTTGACACACAATATGCTCTCTAGATTCATTTTTACTTGTCCACTTTGAATTTTTCACATCCATTAAAAAAAACAATGATTAGTATGTTTTTGGTATCCTGTGATGTTTTCTCTTACTTTTTTTTGTTTACGAATCTTGCCTTGAGTTTAAAATCATGTCCCAAGTAGGAGAAGTTGACAAAAATGGCGTTTTACTTTTTAAGCATAGGATCAAATATTAGTCTCTTAAGTAAGTTTGGTATAAGTTGACAAAAATGATCTATTATACTTTAAAGTATGTTTAAAATAATCTCTTTAAGTATGTAGTTAAAAATTATGGTCCTTTTAAGTATAGCAAAAATTATCACTTCAATTCTCCGACAAAATATTATCTATAGAATTTGACATGAACTAAAAAACAGCATAGTTGACATCCCCGAATTGTTTGAACAGAATTTAATCCGTGGCTTGTTTTGCAGATCATCACAATTGAATTCTCCTATTTTCACCCATGTTTTTGCAGCCTTGGTCGCACTTGTTAATAATTGCAAAAAGCGTATGACAATAATAATAAACCTCAAGACATTAGCAAGGATAAAATCTATTTATTGGTCATAGTGTTCTGAGTTCTAATATTTTCTTTGTTTTGGAGGTTAAATGTGAAAACTGAGAAACCGAAGTTATACTAAGCCAATGTGACGCACGCAAGTCTCAACCACAAAGCAAGCTAGCAATGAGTATACCTGATTGATGTTCAACCATATAGTCTGTGTATATACACGTATTACCTATGGACAGATAAGTCCTGGACAAAAAAGATGGATAAATGAACAGTAATTGTTGAGACACAAGGTTTATTTACACTTGTACCTATTTCCTTCGGAATCCATTTCAAACAAAAAAAATGCAGGTCTCATGAAAGGTCTATGCTGACTCTTCGTGGACGGCGAAACAAATGCCTCCGTTTCCCTACAAAGGGCTTCTTCTCTGATCCTCTTTCAGGTTTTAAATTAATTGCTTCAGTACAAAGCTTGGAGTTGACCTCCTCCGAATCCTGGACAAAAGAGCTTGCAAGTTCCTCACTTGATGTTGAAGACAACACAATTTCGTTTATCCCTGTTCCAGAACTGGACACTTCTAAAACTTCAGGCACGTGCCTTGGTTTCTTTGCAGACTGCTCTACTAATTGTGAAGACGGTATCATTTCATTTACTTTATAAACATAGATATCAGAGGAGTTAACCTCCCTATGGCACAAAGCAGAAGTATTGGGTAGGTTATTTTCCAGACCATTCCATTCATGGTTCTCATTTTCCTCCTGAGAATCCAAAATGATATAACCTGCAAGTTCCTCAGGCAAAGTTGGCGAGTTATATTTTGCTGCATCAGGATCAGATACTTCCTCTACTTTAGCCCTAAGATCTTCCTCATCATGTATCTCTATAGAATTTGGATATCCACAGTAACTACTGCTTCGACAACCTGGATTCATCTTTTCAGTATCGAGGCTACTAGCATTTCTTCCAAGAAACAGGGTCTCGGATCTCAAAATGATGTGTACTATATATATAGCATGTGGGTTCTGCCAGTACTTGATAAATTAAAGGGCTACAATACTAAAAAAAAACACAATGACCAACTTTCTCAATTGAAAGAGAGATAAAGTGGAGAATTTGAATGAGTCAAAATGATTTGAATGGACAAATAAGCTATGAATTATTGGTTTATCTAAAAGTTCCATGTGGTGAAATGAATTGGATTGAATAGACTAAAAAGTGAGTAAAAACACTAACGTGTTCGATTCTTATTAAGTTTTAATCAATTTATTTGTTTTTTTTTAATAACTTTTTAATACTAGTAGTAACTTAAAATGGGCTGACTAATAATGAGTGGGTTAATAAATAATAATCATGAAACGAATTAAGTAAATTATAATTTCATGAGCTAATTTTACCTACGACTTGCCAATTTGATCTGCAGTGACTAGTGAGCACCACCTTAATATCAAGATAGTTGCAACTTGCCAAATTTTAAGAAAAGAAGAAAATGATTTACACGCGACATCCGTGAGAAGCATATTTTTTAACAATTCTTTTGATTTATATTGATGTAAAAAGAATTAGAGTTCGACTAATATGGACCCTTTTAAATTGAATCCTTAAAAATTAGGGTTACAAATATATTTAGCATATGTATTCTTGTTTAAGAATAAAATAAAAGGGTAATAATTCCTTGTCTTAGTTCAAATAATGATAGGGTGAAAGAGTATGCTGGAGATGCTATTTTTAACATCAGTATTTTGAATTCCATGGCCATCTCCATTCAGATACATGCAATGTGCTGTTGTTGCAATATTCTTTGCTATTTCAACAAATGTTTCACAAAATAGGAAATTTGTTATCTCCTGTATTTAGATTAGCAAACCAGAAATAATAAAAGATGAAAAGAAAAGCACAAAGAACTATTCAAGTCCACAGAACCCACTATGTGTCCTTAAGAAATTTAATCCCCTCAAGTACCTGAGATTGCAGATTAATTCCTCCCAAGATTAAACGGATTAATCATTAAAGAAGTAGTGGTACCTCAAACTTCGATAATTTCAACGAATTCAAAATGATAGCAACGAATCACACACATAGACACGATCGATCGATTTTGTTTTGTAAAAAATGTATGCAAAAGAAGGAAAGAATTCAATGCAGAAAAATGAGAGAAAATCTCTCTATTTATAGTCAACAAAGGGTAAAGGTCACAACTCTTTGGAAAGAAGACAACCTTTCAGAAATGTTACAACACTTTGGAAAAGGCACAACCTTTCAAACGGTCACAACCTTTTAGAAAGGACACAACCTTTCATAAATAACACAACCTTTCATAAAGGTCACAACCCTTCATTTCCTGTTCACACCTTTAAAACCCAACAACCCCCCACATGAATAGGGAATGTCTATTGTTAAAACATATGCATGAAAAACTGTGTGATTCGTAAGTAAGGATTGATTGCATCTGGATAAGTGGGTTTCCCTTTGAACTTTCCATAGTGAACATATATCGGATATACTCAGTCAATCGGTAGATTTGATATCTTTGAACCGTCGAGCTTTGGTGTATACCTAGACAACATAAGTCACATAATCAACCCTTGAACTATTTTGGTTCTCATTATTTTGTTCATTTCAGCCATGAACACGTCTTGGTTTATAAGTGCATAGAGAACTGTCCTTACCGAACTCTCCTTGAAACGGCTTACACTTCACACTTACATATGTGATTTCTAAATGTGTTATCCCGTAGATACACTATTTGATATACCCTGTATCAAATTTAGAAACCATTAAAAAGTCCTAATGCCTTTATCATTGTTACTGAACATTGTCTTATCAGGAGAATGGACCTTAAAAAAAATAATTTTGACAATGTTGAACCATCATCAATGACTTTGTTTGATCTCCTTGAATCTAGATCTTGGGATATCCAGTTTTCTAGGTAGAGTTACTGCCACAATGACTTGTCCTCAGCCATAGTCTCATTCCCTTTGATAATCTATCAACTCCCTCTCTAGTTAGACTTTTTGTACGTGGATCCGACACATTATTATTTGACTTTACAGAGTCAATTATGATAATTCCACTAGAGAGTAGTTCTCTAACGATATTATGTCTACGTCACATATGACGAGACTTTCCGTTATACATCATGCTTCATGCTTTACCTATTGCAAATTAACTCTCACAGTGTATGCATACTGGAGCTAAAGGTTTGGGCCAAAAATCTTTCAAGAAATTTTGGAGTCATTCAACTTCTTCATAGGCCTTATCTAGAGTGATAAGCTCAGATTTCATAGTAGAGCGAGCGACACATTTTTGTTTGGAAGATTTCCAAGAGATTGCTCCTCCACAAAGAGTAAATACATATCTACTCATGGATTTTACTTTATTTGACCTGGTGATTCAATTTGCATCACTACATATATTAGTGATAATGTAAAACAATAGTAGTTGTTAAATATGTTTTAAATATTCCAAAACTATTTTCATTGTCATCCAATGAGTTTAAT
This sequence comes from Solanum stenotomum, assembly GCF_019186545.1. Taxonomy (NCBI): domain Eukaryota; kingdom Viridiplantae; phylum Streptophyta; class Magnoliopsida; order Solanales; family Solanaceae; genus Solanum; species Solanum stenotomum. The sequence goes on from NC_064282.1 coordinate 4,472,624, forward strand.
TGAAATTACTTGTGAACCGACTCAGTTTACTAATAGCACAGGCTATATCTGATCGTGTACACTTCATGATATATATCATACTTCTCAATACTCTAGCATAATTCAATTGTGAGCCACTTTTGCCTTCATTCTTTTGAAGTACAAAGCTCACATTTATTGGAGTCTTGACAATATTGAAATCCAAATACTTGAACTTGTCAAGTACCTTTTCAATCACATTAGTAACTTCAATGTCTTTCATATCGAAGTTACTTTCTAGCATATGCTTAGTAGCATTTATGTCAGAAATGTCTCTTTTTATCATCAACATAAAAACAAACAATGACTTTGTGATTTGGAGTGTCTTTAACGTAAAAACATTTATCACATTCATTAATCATGAATTCATTTGCTAACATAGTTTGGTCAAACTTCGCATGTCATTATTTGGGTGCTTGTTTTTAGTCCACAAAGTGACTTAACAAGTTTATAGACTTTCTTTTCTTTACCAGGAACCACAAAGCCCTCGGGTTGTTCAGTGTAAATTTCTTCCTCCAATTCTTCAAATTTTTTTAAAAAATGTTTTCACATCCATTTTGACGAATTTGAAGGCCATATACCGCAACTAGCGTAATTAACATCTGAATTGATGTAATCCTAATTAGTGACTATTATGTGTGAAAATAATCAATGTCTTCTTATTGTTTAAAGCCAATGACAACAAATCTTGCTTTGTATTTGTCAACAAATGTTTCACAAAATAGGGAATTTTCGTTGCGATGAGCAGTGTTCATGAATTTCCATGTCTCCTTTATCAAAAATCTTATGTGTTCTCTTGCTTCTTCTTCTGAAACACTCATTTCGTTCATGTAACACTGAATTGACTTGGGAACGTCGCCTCTTTTCAATTCATCCTGAATTAATTAATTGTAAAATTAATAAATCATACATTCATCATTTTATTTTATGTGAGAGAAATTAAAGGACAGCATACCGAAGATGTCCCCAAATCATCGTTTAAACGAAAAATAATAACAGAGCATCGAATAATGTCAGGATAATTGGTTAAGGATTCCAAGGCCTCTTTGGTAATTTGATTTGTGACTAGGAACAATGCATTCACTAATACCATTGGAACTGCAATGGAGATCCATCCATTATCCATGTATTCTTCTAGACTTGGCTTGTATCCATTGTAGTACCATCTTGCTTCTTGTAAGTATGATTTGCATAAATCTGTCCACTAATTAATAGTAACACAACCATTTAAATATTGAATTCGCCAGGAATATTTTGGGAAAAGAAATTATTTATTAAGTAGAATGAATGAATCTTACTGATTGTGTAAGGTAGGGTAGGACGTTGATGTCGTGTTTTTTGAGAACCTCATATGCCACTTCATTTGTGGTATTGATGAGTGCAAGATAACATACTATCATATAATCTGGAAGATCTTCCATTGCTTTTGTATCCCATCTGAATTTAGTTTTTTTTTTATATTACTAGAAAATAATTGACTTGTACAGTAATTCCTCCATAAAAATCCCAATTAATCTTAGTTGCAAGCAATGATTAATTGAGGCGTGCACAAATTGATCGATATATATATATATATATATCATAAAATAAAAGAAATACATCTACAATCCTACATGCACCAATAATTTGGCTAAAATTAATTACTGACCTTTGAACAGCAAGAGTGAAGAGTTCCAACTCACTCCAAGCCTTTCTAAATTATCAATCAACTCCAACTTAAAATCTAATTCTTCTATTGATCCCTCAACCATCATCATCAAATTCTTCTTCATTTCCTTCTTCACTTTGTCTAACCGCTCCATATACTTATCTCCCTATACGCATGATGCTAAAGTTAATTAATTAGTGATAACAATACAATCATGTATATATATGCAATTAGAGGAGCTAGCGTAACAAAAAAATATACCGCGTAACGATTGTTAACGGACTGAATATATTGAAAGTCCCACATAGTAGGTTTGTAATTCCCTGAACGTCGGATAGTAGTTGGATTTGGTGTAGAGGCTTTTGATACAACTGGTGATGATGATGGCTTCCCTCCACTGATGGAGAATAAACAAATAGCTGGAGGTGGCCTTGAGGATAGCACCCCTATGTTGTTGAATAATATTGCCTTCATTCTATTGATTCTCTTGTTTAATGTTTTACTTGCTAGTTTTGTTGGAGCCTCAACTAAAAGTTGTCATAAATATATATAGAGAAAAAGAGATTCCATACTATACCATTATAAAAAACGGAAGTTTTTCCCGCTGCAAATTAATAAGTAATTTGTGCTATAAAGTATGATTTTTTCTACCTAATTCCAACTAAATTATCTTACCTGAAAAACACACAGTGAAAACAGTTTTCAATTGAAATACTAAAAGTGAAATCAAATGTTGAAAACGTTACATGATTGCTAAAGGAACGTTTCGTGCTGACAGGCTAACAACCAAATTAATTAAAACAAATCGTACTTATCTTTAATTTATTTCTAGAGAAAATGTTTTGATTTGATGTTTCACCAATATGCATCAGCTACAAAAAGAGAGTATACTCCATGGGTTATTTTATGCATCACAATATGCATCAGCTAGAAAATGTTACTTCCTCTGTCTCAATTAATTCATGTGGCTTACGTTTCTTTTTAGTTAGCCTAAAAAATAATGACATATTTTTATATTAAGTAACAATTTAATTATAAAATATTTATTTTACCCTTAATGAAATTATTTACCGTCACAAAAATTTCTATCATTCATTTTGGACCACAAGTTTTAAAAGTCTTAATTTATTTTTTAAACTCTGTGACGAGTCAAACTACCTCACATAAAATGAGACAGAGGGAGTACTTATTTGATTTGATTTGATTTGATGTTTCACCAATAGTGGACATGTTCATATACTCCATCGGTTATTTTATTTGACATTGTTTTCTTTTTACTCGATCTAAAAACAAATGTTACTTTACTATAAATAAAAAATATTTTAATGTTAAAATTCCCCTTTTACCATTAATGATATGATTTGTAGTCACACAAATATATAAAAATTATTTTAGATCATAAATTTTATAAGTCTTTTTTTTCTCAAACAGCGTAGGACGAAGAATGTATTTATTTTCATTTTAATTTGCATCACTTATCATCGAGCTAGCCAAATTAATTTTGGCCCTTCCATAGATATATCTCGAAAAGAAATGCATAAAAATCTTAAGTACGAGTACATGATATGTAAAGATCGAAACAAAAGGCCAAAAGGGTAACTTTATGGAATGGAAATAGTGATGGGTTCAAAAAATAATTTGGAAATGCGATTCTGAATTTCAGAATTTTGAATTCCGTGTCCGTCTCCATACTGGTACATGGTCTGACCAGTTCTTGCAACATTTACTGCACATCCCATGAATTTTTCACAAAATAATGAATTATCATGTTGAGCTGCGTTTATCATTTTCCATGTCTCCTTTATCATTAAATTGATATGTTTTCTTGCCTCTTCTTCACTAGCGCCATTCTCTTTCATGTAACACTGAATTGATTTCG
>NC_064282.1:4482451-4494982 GCF_019186545.1 Solanum stenotomum
AAGAGTTAAAGTTGTTTAAATAAGTTAAATTAATTAATGTGGTTTAGTTGGTGGATTTAGTGTTGTATTAAGTCAAAACTAAACTAGTTAAAGAGTTAAAGCTGTTTAAATAAGTTGAATTAATTAATGTGATTTAGTTGGTGGATTTAGTGTTATATTAAGTCAAAACTAAACTAGTTCAAGAGTTAAAGTTGTTTAAATAAGTTAAAATAATTAATGTGGTTTAGTTGTTGGATTTAGTGTTGTATTAAGTCAAAACTAAACTAGTTAAAGAGTTAAAGTTGTTTAAATAAGTTAAATTAATTAATGTGATTTTGTTGGTGGATTTAATGTTGTATTAAGTCAAAACTAAACTAGTTAAAGTGTTAAAGTTGTTTAAATAAGTTAAATTAATTAATGTGATTTAGTTGGTGGATTTAGTGTTGTATTAAGTCAAAACTAAACTAGTTAAAGTTGTTAAGTTGTTTACATAAGTTAAATTAATTAATGTGATTTAGTCAATACTAAACTAGTTTCTGGACTACTTCTAGTAAAATTATTATTAAATTTTATTTATAATATAATTGAATATCTATATTTTTGTAGATGGATCATCGTTTGTGGATGTATAATATGCATTATGAAACTGGTGCTGGTTTGAAACCCGAGTTTATTGACGGTGTTAGAAATTTTGTTGAACATACAATGACACTTGACATTTTCAAGATTAATGGATTGGTTAGGTGTCCTTCTAGTGTATATATATTGACGGTGAATATATTTATGATATGTATATATATTGATGTCAATATTTGTATTTAATATGCAGAATAACTTTAATAAGTACGTAGCTGAGAATCTAGATAGTTCGGTTCAATTGACACCTGAATTGTCCACTCAGATTTGGAAAGAAAAAGTGGTAGGGGGGACACACAAGGGTAGATGTTATGGTCTAGGCTCTCGCAACGATGTTAGGCGCCTTCAGTCAGGCTTAGAAGGTATTGGATCGTCACGTCAAGCTGAGGCACTTGACGGTGTTCAGATTGCTGCTATGTCGGATCAAATAACTAAACTTACAGCGGCACTAGCAGAGTCGGAGCGGAAAAGAGTAGCTGAACAACAAAGCATGAGTGAGACCGTTCAGCAAATCAAAGAACAAGTGATGAACCTCGCTCGTCGACCTACTACTTCGGCTCCCGATGACACAGACGACGAGAGTGATGAGGTTGATTATATAGATCTCACTCCTTAGTTTAGATCTCTAGACATTTATGAACTTTTTGTAACTTTAAAACGAATTTTAAAAGACTTTATAAGTCTTTAATTTATGATTTAAATACTTTTAATTGTTATTTTAAGTTTGTTATTTTATATTTTGTTTAGACTGTTTATAATTGTGTGTTTGATTGGGCTGAATAGTGTAGAATTGAATTGAATTGAATTTGCAGGTGGGCAGCAGAAGCTGAGATCTGCTACTGCAAAAAATATTGCAGAAAAAGGGACGGACAGCGTGGTTTAGTTCGTCGCTTTTTTGAGTTTTAATTTTTTTAAAACCCAGAAAAGCGACGGACAGCGTGGTTTTGTCCGTCGCTTTTTTGGGTTTTTAAAAATAAATTTTCCAGAAAAGCGACGGACAGTGTCTTTTTATCCGTCGCTTTTCTGGGATTTTCAAAAAATAAATTTCCAGAAAAGCGACGGACTCCGTCGCCCTTTAGAAATTTTAAAAAAATGAAAATTAAAATAAAGTGACGGAGTCCGTCGCTTTTTTTAAAAATTTCAAAAAAAAAAAATAGTCGAAAAATGACTCAATCTGTCGCTAAAAGAGACGCAGTCCGTCGCTTTTTGAAAAACGATATTGTCCGTCGTTTTTTAGCGATGCAGTCCGTCGCTTTCTAGCGATGCAGTCCGTCGCTTTTTGAAAAACGACGAGCTAAAAAGCGACGGAAGTGATTGCGTCACTTTTTCGTCAATTTTGACCAAAAAAGCCACGCAGTCCGTCGCTTTTGGCCGTCGTTTTTTGACAATTTTTTAGTAGTGTTTGGTGCACACTGACATAGTGCCTTTGGTAGCACTCCAGGAGGGTGTTGACGCGTTCGGTCTGGCTGTCGGTCTATGGGTGGAAACTTGTAGAGAAGTGAAGTTCTCTGCCAGGTATCTCGAACAACTCCCTCTAAAAGTTCCCGATGAAGCGGGGGTCTCAGTCGCTAATGATATGTCTTGGCAGCCCCCAATATTTCACCACGTTTTTTAAGAACGATCGAGCATCTTCCTTTGCGATGCAACCGGCTGTGGCAGGTATGAATGTAGCATACTTTGAGAATCTGTCCATTACGACCATGATGGTTTCATACCCGTCGAACTTAGGCAAGAAAGTAATAAAGTCCATGGTCACGCTCTCCCATGGGCGTTCTGCTACGGGTAATGGTTCTAGCAGTCCTCCCGGTTGCTTTTGCTCCACCTTGTCTTGTTGGCACTCAAAACAAGTTTGCACATAGCACTCGACGTCATCCCACATGTGTCGTTAAAAGTAGATAGTCTCGATCAGCGCCCTCGTTCGTCGCTGCCCGACCCACAGTGTGTCGTAGTTTTCCTTAATGATTCACCGCCTAATAGTCCCGAACATGGGCACATAGACCCTTCGACTGGATGTGAGTAAAAGACCATCTTCCACCCAAAAACATCTTGTCCTGCCTTGGGCGGCTAACTCCATCAGCTTCTTGGCCTCGGGATCATATTGCATGCCATATTTGATTGCATCTTGAATATGACAATGGACCATCGTGATGGCAGCAAGTTCGGTCTTCCTACTTAGCGCATCAGCCACGACATTGCCTCTTCCTGGCTTATACTCCAAGACGTAGTCAAATTCAACTAGAAAATCCTGCCACCTAGCTTGTTTCGGGGTGATCTTCTTCTGTGACTGAAAGTAACTAGTGGATACGTTGTCCGTCTTGACCACGAACATGGAGCCTAGTAGGTAGTGTCTCCACGTGCGCAGGTAATGTACGATGGTCGTCATTTCTTTCTCTTGCACCGTGTAGCGTCGTTCGGTCTCGTTCAACTTGCGGCTATCAAATGCTATTGGGTGTCTATCATGCATCAAGACTCCTCCAATGGCAAAGTCCGAAGCATCCGTATGCACTTCGAAGATTTTTGAAAAGTTGGGCTGCGTCAAGATCGGCTCTTCTGTTACCGCGGCCTTGAGACCTTCGAAGGCTTGCTGGCACTCCACGCTCCAAATTCATGGCTTGTTCTTCTTCAATAACTCGGTCAGCGGAGCGACCTTAGCGGAGTAGCCACTTATGAACCTATGGTAATAGTTCGCAAGTCCAACGAACGATCGTAGCTCGGTCACTTTAGTGTGCACCTCCCACTCTTGGATCGCTCGGATTTTAGCCTCGCTCATCTGTAGTTTGCCCTGGCTGATGATATGGCCCAAGAAGTGCACCTCATGTTGGGCAAACTCACACTTCTCCCGTTTGATGTATAGTTGGTTCTCTCGTAAAACTTGGAAGACTTTCCTTAGATGCTCTACGTGCTCATCCAAGGTGTTGCTGTAAATGACTATGTCGTCCAAGTAGGAATGAAAGATCTTGTCCATTAGCGTGCATAAGGTAGCAGGTGCATTGGTTAAGCCGAAGGACATCACCAACCACTCGTAAGCCCCATATCTTGTCACGCACGCCATTTTCGGATCATCCCCCTCCGCAATACGCACTTGGTAGTAGCCTTTTAGGAGATTAACCTTGGTGAAGTACTTGGCTTGTCCAAGCCTATCAAATAAATCTGCAATGAGTGGGATATGATACTTGTTCTTAATTGTTACCTTATTGAGTGATCGGTAGTCGATGCATAGGCGTAACGATCCGTCTTTCTTCATCTGGAACAGTACCAGCGCGCCATAACGTACCTTGGATGGACGAATGTGACCGGCCTCTAAGAGCTCCTTTAACTGCATCCTTAGCTCCTCTAGTTCGGTTGGATCCATGTGGTAAGGTGCATGCGCGGGTGGCTAAGCTCCAACCTCCAACTCTATTTTGTGATCTACCTCGCCGTTTTCCTAACATAATGCTCACTCTTTGGGCGACCCCGCACATGGGAGTCGATGGGGCATTAATCGTCTTGAGGCGGGTGTTGCTTGGAATATAGTTTAGTCTTAAGCTCTCTGCTGCCGTCTTGGTCATGATGTTCGCTTCGGCCCCGGAGTCTACCATGGCACGAGCTGGTCGTCCATTAATGGAGATGTCTACATACTGCGTGCTGAAGTCTCCCGGCTTCTCCGTCTGCTTGGCAAAGCTCTGCATAGTCCCACCATGCCTAACTGCGTCGTGCCCGTGCTCTTGCGCGTCCTTCTCCTTCCGTTCGCGTAGAATGGCACCAAGGTTCTTCATCTCGGGGCACCTGGCATAGCCATGCGGTCCATCCCATATGTAGCAACCATATCTCTTGGTGGTCTGCGTCTTCTTCTTCGTGTAGTTCTGGTGCCTAAATCGCTTACTGTTCGATCTGTAAGAGTCGTGTTGCCTACTGTGTGTCTGTTGCTTCTTGCCTCGACCACGATCTCCCCCACATTTGGCATGACTACTCCTTGCATCCTTGCCCTTTACCTTGTCATGTCGTTCATGCTTAAAGTTAGTCAAGGACTCGGCTTGCGTGATGGCTTCATCAATGGTCTTGACTTGTCGTTGCTCCAACTCCGTCTTTGCCCAGTTCTACAGTCTGTCCATGAAGTGGAACAACATGTCTTCGTTTATGAGGTTGGGAATCTGAAGTGTTAAAGTTGTGAACTCCTTCACGTACGCCTGAATGCTTTCTGTTTGCTTCAGTTCCCTGAACTTGTGCTTAACCTCATATACGACGTTGTTAGGGAAGAAGGCTTTCTTGAACTCCTCGCAGAATTGCTCCCACGTGTTGATGGTGCACGTCCCCTTCCCTATCTCGGCCTCCTTGCACGTCCACCATAGCACGGTCATCTCTGAAAGATACAACACGGCAGTGTTGATCTTATTCTCGCCACTCTTCACCCAACTACACTTAAAGTAATTCTCCAAGTGCCACAAAAAATTCTCCACCTCTAGAGCGTCACGGACGCCGTTGAATATAGGTGGCTTGTGAGCCTCGACCCTGGCCTCCCTATCACGGTCGGATGACATGGATCCTCCAGCTTCCACGCCTTTCTTGAGTGCCTTTATCTCGGTCTTTATGGTTTCAATTGTACTTAACGCTTCCATGAGCCGGCACTCCAAGGAAGTGATGGCCTCTTTCATCTCGAACTCGGCCCGCTGGCGCCCCTCCAACTCCTTACAGATGTTTTTGGTCTCCTCAAGGGTGAACTCTTCAAGAGTTTTGAACTTGTCGTCGGCCATATACATGCGCCGACCTAATATCTCCACGGCCTGCCTCGCCACTTCAACCCCTGCGACTCACTTTTCTCCTGCGGTGACTTCAATGGCCTCCTCGCCAAGTTCATCATCACTTCCTTCGATGATTGAAGGTGGATGAGATGTTAGCGTCTCGCTCGGTGTGGGGTCAAGCAGCATTTCCTCATTACACTTTTGGTGCTTCTTTCCCCTGCGGTTTTTCTTTCCACCATCCAAATGGACATTAGTGGTGCTAGCGGCGTTCACGTCTCCTTCGTTAGCCATTCCCTTAGTATCAAACCTTGCTCTGATACCACGTTGTCACGGAATTAGAGTTTTCGCTAAAGCTCCACTACTAAAAAACAGTGAATACCGACCTAAAAATTACCGACCTCAAATAGAGGTCGGTAATTTCCGACCTCCGGAGGTCCGTATTCTTAAAAAGAATAAAAAATTAAAAAAAACTTTAGAAAACCTATGCAAAATAAAGTTGGAAAACAAAATTCCGACCTCTGGAAGTCAAAATTTTCCCCGAGAAAAATGAATTACAATAAAAATCGACCTCTTGATATTGGTATTAAATAAAATAAATAAATAATAATATTTTATTTTTTCTCAATTAAATACAAAAAAAAACAAAATTGAGAAATATTTTGATTTAATTTTATTTAAATCGTCTTCGGGAGGACGGTGTTTTGTAAAATAAAAAACAAAAAATATTATAATACCGACTTCCGGAAGTCGGTAAAATTAAATAGTATGTAATTAAATTAATTTTCATTAAAATATTTATATAGTGACTTCTATAAAATTAATAAATTAATATTTTCAATTAACTTTAAATAAATCGTCTTCCGGATGACGGTTTTATATAAATTAAAAAATAAATTATTTCATGCAAATACTTTTAATAAAAGCGACATTCGGAGGTCGGTTTGTTTAAAATGTTCCTATTAATCATAATTTTGCTAGCATAATACTAAATTTTCATTTTACACCTACAATTAATTGTTTAAAAAAGTTTAACAATTTTGTGTACTTTTATAAACAAAAAGTTAGAATACGTGGAATAAACTAAAAACATCAATAATTCATATTTAGAGTATGAAACTACGTTGATATAAAAACCGACTACAAGTAGTCCATTTTTATGCAAAATAAAACGGGAAAACCAAATACCGACCTCTGGAAGTCGGAATTTTTCCAGGAAAAAAATGAATTACACTAAAAACCGACCTCTTGATGTCTTCCGGAAGACGGTTTTGCGTAAAATAAAAAACAAAAAATATTATAATACCGACTTCCGGATATCGGTACAATTAAATATTAAGTAATTAAATTAATTTTCATTAAAATATTTATATAGTGGCTTCCAGAAAATTAATAAATTAATATTTTCAATTAACTTTAAATAAATCGTCTTTCGGATGACGGTTTTATATAAGTTAAAAAATAAATTAATATAAAATACCGACTTCATGAGGTCGGCATTTTTATTTCATCTAATTACTTTTAATAAAAGTGACATCCGGAGGTCGGTTTGTTTAAAATGTTCCTATAAATTATAATTTTGCTAGCATAATACTAAATTTTCATTTTGCACCTACAATTAATTGTAAAAAAAAGTGTAACAATTTTGTATACTTTTATAAATAAAAAGTTAGAATTCGCGGAATCAACAAAACAATATCTATAATCCATATTTAGAGTATGAAACTATGTTGATATGAATTAAGAGATAATTATACTTATATTTCTAGAGTAATGTGCAAATTCTATCAGTCTGTCGTCAAATCATGAACTTAATATATCATGTCATGATGTAGAGGTGAAGTGCTAACATTAATCTATTCGAGTATGAAATGCGAGATAATATTATTATATACGTTTGATCTTGAATGGATGTCAAGTACGAGAAAATTGTATATACAAATACAAATGCATATATTTTCGTTCTATACACTTAAGATTATACAAGTACAATCCTCCCCTGCCCAGTTTTCTTTTGTCTTTCTCGCTTTATTTATACAATTGATCTTTTGTATATGTATAACGAAACAGATTATACACTGCTTTCTTTTGTATATGTATAGTGAATTATACAACTGTTTTCTTTGTATATGTATAACGAAATATACATATTTATGTTTGCTATGGAGTGCAATTATGCAAACTATAGCTATAACATACAAATACGATTTTTATGTTTGCTATATGTGAAAGTTGCTCATTAATATATAAGTTTTGAGTTGAACAATTTTATATAAAATATGGCAAGCCCATGTAGTAAGATAATTTGAGGTTGTGAGCCTAAAAAATTTGAGTTAATTTTTTGACTGGTTATTTATATTTTGAAAATTGACAATTAAAATCTTTTCTATATTTATAACTCGTATGCTTTTCAACTGGATCCATTCGAACATAAAATATATTCGCTTTTTTTCGTAATAATATTTCAGTTTATTTTAAAATCAAATAAGTGATCTCTTGATTCCAAATGCTACATAATATCACAAGACAAGACAAGACAGCAGATAAGGTTTATGACATAATTGTGTACTCCAAAAATAGTTGTATTCTTAGTTAGAAAGAAGAAGAATATTAATTGTTGATAGGAATTATTTCCAATTGGATATATATGAATATGCTGAATACACATCATTCCCGAATTGTTTGAACATAATTTAATCCGTGGTAGCTAGCTAGGGGATTGTTTTGCAGATCATCACAATTGAATTCTCCTATTTTTTGGTAGCCATGGTCGCATTTGTTAACAATTGCAAAAAGCTTATAACAACAATAATAAACCTCAGACATTAGCAACGGATAAAATTAATTGGTCATCGATCTTGTCAATCAGCAAGTTGTTCATGAAATTATAGTTACACTTTTGCATTGCTGAAACACACTAACTTGACCTTGTTGAGCACGAAGATCAATTAACACACACATGAAATCTCTCTCAGAGACAAGGTAGATCAATCCTGATTTTGTCGAAAACGAAAATAAATATGAATAAGAGGATTCTTAGATCTGAGGACGAGGACGAGCAACAGATGAAAACTGAAGATGATCAATCAACGGAGGACTTACATAATGATTATGTCAAGTGGTGAGTTTGAAGAAGCAGGGCATAAGCTGTTGAAAATCAGACTAGGGCCTGGTCAGAGAAATGGAGTTAAGCATAATGTTATTTAAGTGTTGCGGTCAGGAGAAACCATTTCTCCATTACTCTGCACATTTGGGGCAGCGGTTATGCATGATCAACAAAGTTCACCAAGAAGAATTTCGAGAAATCATTCGTGCAACAATACTCGATGATCCACAGACTTGAAACTAATACACTGCGTAATGTTGCAAAGTTTTTTTCCTCATTTACTAGGTACTGTCTTGCCATGTTTCGGCTTATAAGATAGACAGAAGAGGATACTACGACATCTTCTTCTCGTACATTCACCAAAATCTTCTTCCAGGAGTTATCAGGGCACCTTGGCATCCGTATGTTGAATGAACGTGACCCCTCTTGTAAGACATTGTCACCTTGTAAGGCGCATAGTGCCTTACACTAATTTTCACCGCGTTCAGAGGATTGTTTAAATGTTGCACCTTTTGGTTATTAACTGATGAACACAACTTGATAGAGAAGCCAATAGTTGAGAAAGGAAATAACAAGAAGACTAAAAGAGAACCAAAGTATGTTGCAGAGATTGTTGCTGAATATATTATTCAATAGGCATTGCAGCCTTATATAGGTTTACATGTTATGGAATCATATTCCCACTAAACCACTAATGTAATTCCACTATACCAACTCACCTAAACATTAGGAACACAATTCTGCAATACTACAAAATAGGAAAACTATCACGAATTAAAAGAAAACAGCTACCAACTGAAAGCTAAAATATAGCCATAGTGCAGACTTAGTCAAACTAAATAATAGGGGCTGATGTTGTACAACTTTTAACATTAACTTATTTTTAATTTGTTGCCCTTTTGGCCAATTATTTATTTTTTGTCCTTTAAGCTCCGGACTTAGATTAACTACTCATATGAGTTTGAGATAGTATTCAAATCTCTTAAATCTTCAATACACATTTTATGGATAACACTCATAAAGTATACAGGGGTTAAATCGACAAGGTAGGATTTTACGGAATTAAAATTGTGATGGGCTCAAAGAATAATTGGAAAGTGCGATGTTTAATGTGAGAATTTTGAATCCCATGGCCATCTCCATGCTGGTAAATGGTCTGACTAGTTCTTGCACCATTTACTGCACATCCAATGAATGTTTCAGAAAATAATGAATTATCCTTTCGAACTGTGTTCATCAATTTCCATGTCTCCTTTATCAACAAATTGATGTGTATTCTTGCATCTTCTTCCGAAACACCCTTCTCATTCATGTAACATTGAATTGACTTGGGAACGTCACCTCTTTCCATTTCATCCTGAATTAAGATCAGGAACATGATCATCTCAAGTGGATCGGAGTTGTATACTCTAATAATGATATAATAACTTATACATATCGAGGATGTTATAAAAAGCATATGCATACTGAGGATGTAGCCAAATCTTTGGCTAAACGAATAATAGTAGCAGACCATCGAATAATGTCAGGATAATTGGTTAAGGAATCCAAGGTCTCTTTGGTAATTGGATTAGTGTCGAGGAAAAATGCATGTACTAATACCACTGGTGCTGCAATTGAGATCCATCCATTCTCCATGTATTCTTCCAGATTTGGCTTATATCCACTGTGGTACCATCTTGCTTCTCGTAAGTACGACTTACACAAATCTTCTCCACTTAGTACGTAGATTTCTAACAATCTGACTGTTATTTATTTACCCCTACCTAGGAACACCCATCTTTTCGCTCACCTTGCTACATTTTTTAAATCTTGTTGGTGTGTTGCTTGCACAATGTTGAAATCCAACTTAGCAAGCTCTAGCAGAAGAGGATTAGCATTTGGGATTTTCTCATAAATGTCAATGTACCACCTTGTCTCAACTCTCAACATCATGCAATGCAAAGGAAGTTCCAGGGCATGGCGCACTAGTTCCACCATCCAATTCTCTTGATCATCACCCTTTAAATTGTGCAAATAATTCTTTAGGTGTGACATCGCGAATGTATTGGCTGACTCCAATAAAGTAGGGGTTTCAGATTTCGTTGAAAGAGATGAAGCTTCATATAATTGTAACAACCCTTTTGTATCATTACAAAGACTTTTCTTGAAGTTACCTTGCTCATCCTTGAAATCGTTTAGTATATCTACAAGGAAGAAAAACAGGAGTACAAATTAATATTATTGGTCGAAACACATATAAAAATGACCCAACGAAGAAACTAGTACGTAATTAGCAAAAAAAGAGAGGACCTTCAGAGAGATGAAAACCATGTTGTCTCAAGAGTCTAAATTTCAAAGATGAGTGATATAATGAATTATCTCCTGTGGCTGTACTGATCTGGTCATGTACACTCCTCAATATTTGAATGATTTCATCCTTGAAGTGGTAACTTACTCCAAGCCTTTCTAAATTATCAATCAACTCCAACTTTTCTAATTCTTGTGATCCTTCAACCATAACCATCAAATTCTTCTTCAAGTCCTTCTTTAATTCGTTAAAACACTTCATATACTTATCTCCCTACACAACACATTTACAAATTATGTTTTGAATGATATATAGAGAATAATATAATATAAAGAAAATGTAGGTACGTACCGCATAAGGATTGTGATGGGAGTGAATAAATTGAAAATCCCAGATAGGAGGCTGGTAATTCCCTGAACGCCTAAGCAGTGGTGGTTCAACTTTCATGGCAGTGTCACCATCAGCTAGTGATGATGATGATGAGCTGAATGAAGAGGAAATTTTAGGTATTAACCTCCCCATGTTGGCCGTCAATATTGTCTCCATTTTGTTTATTCAATGTGTGGACAGATATATATTTCTGAGCTCCAACAAGTTACTATAAATAGATAATTCTCCCCAGAGTTTAAGTGGTTGTCCAGTACTTTTCATGGTGCAAGCATCCGTAGGCATGGTATGGTATGGTATGATATAGTATTTGAAATTTTGGTACCGTAATTTCGATATTCAATTTCTAAAACTATTATATCATTATCATATCAATTTAATTCAGTATGGTTCTATGTTTTGAAGTTCGATTTTGATATTTTGCAGTATGATAATTAAATCGATAAACATATTTTGTTCAACTTCGACTAATATGTGCTCATATAATAGAATATTATGACTTCGACAATTCAAAAAATGCTTTCAATTGTATCATACTAAGATATTACCCATGTAAAAATACATATTCAAAAGAAAGTACAAATAACTTCTTTTGTTAATCAATTACATTTAGATACATTTCAATAAAATAGAGTAGTCAAAATTTTAACTTCTAAACATTTAATTTATACTAATACTAGGTTGTTATTATAAAATATTATATTGTGGGATATTCCACTACACCAAGAAGTTACTCTTACTAATTATTTCCATTAGTTCCCTCCATTATGAAGATAACCTCCACCTTTTATGATCATTATTCTTGTAACCTTACACTTCCACCACTTCCTCATTTATATTCATCATTAATGTCATGTTTATGATAAATCTTTTGTATGGTTCTATGTAACACCAAAAATAGAAGCATAAGTGTTCATCTTGTACACACTTGAAAATTTGGGAACACTTGAATACTTGGAAAAATAAGTAAAGTTTTCATCTCTTGTCTCCCTATTTCTATTGCTCTCATCTTTTATATTTCTTGTCTTATTTGCTTTAGTTTTACAATAATGACATATTTGTTAATAGTTTAATTATATATATATATAAAGATATTTATGTAACTTTATACTTCGGTATGATATTTGATATTTTTGTATGTTGTTTCTAAATATTAAATATGAGTTCGGAGTCAAAATTGACCAAACATTCAAAAAGGGCAACAAAAATAAGTTTGAAACAAAAAAAGTAACATTTAAACGGTGGAAGAACCGATGTTTAAATTATGGTAGCGAGGCGCAGCTCCCTATGCGCCTTACAAGGCGCAAGCTGACAGAGTAAAAGAGACAGATCCTCCTTGTAAGGCGCATATGGAGGATCTGTCTCTGTTCGCCATGGTTTCATTCATAACTATACAAAAAAAAAAAAAAAAAAAAAAA
>NC_064282.1:4498468-4656954 GCF_019186545.1 Solanum stenotomum
AAGTGGTAACTCACTCCAAGCCTTTGTAAATTATCAATCAATTCCAACTTAAAATCTAATTCTTGTATTGATCCCTCAACCATCATCATCATCAAATTCTTCTTCATTGCCTTCTTCACTTTGTCAAACCGTTCCCTATACTTATCTCCCTATATGCAACGCTAAAGTTAATTATTATCGGAATGGTACAACACATTTCATATATTATGCAGTTATGTACGTAGAAGTAAATTAAAAATATACCACGTAATTATTGTTAACAGACTGAATATATTGAAACCTTAATGATATCAATACAATATATTTTGTAACTCTCTTTTGCTGATGGAATGAACAGGTAGGGATCTGCCTAACCCCCCACCACTGAGGTGGATTTTGAGAAGAAAAAAAAGTATCAATACAACGAAATTATCAGCCTTAATGATACCAATACAGTATATGATACTGATTTAGTATTACTTAAGCGAAATTAGTTGGGGGTATATAGTGTAATTATTTAGTGGGGTATGAATATAAAGGGGTATTATATGTTTGTAATTTATTTACTTTTATGGGGTAGTTGCTTAGTTTCCTCAAAATTAAATAACAATAAATAAAAATTATTGAGATTAAATGGATCGAATTGGAAAAATCATGACCTAACTCAGTTTTTAGCCCAAAATACACTTGGATGGGTCAGGATCCATCCCAATTTCTATTTCAAACTCATTTTAATATATCTAATTTCACCACTACCTATCTCTTTGACACCTCTAGATACAACACATTATATATATATATATAAATTAGATAAATATAACAAAAGAATTACCGCGTAACAATTGTTAACGGATTGAATATATTGAAAATCCCACATAGTGGGTTTGTAATTCCCTGAACGTCGGATAGTAGTGAAATTTGGTGCATCAGCTTTTGATAGTACAACTAGTAATGGCTGACCTCGACTCAATAAAGTAGTTGGAGATGGTCTTCTTGAGGTTATCATTCTTGTGTTGTTGAATAATATTGCATCCATATTATATTGATTTTCTGATGTTTTATAGTGTTTTCAATAATATAATAGAAATTATATTCAGATATTGGAGCTCAAACTACAATATATACAATACATATAGAGAGAATTTTTATCTAGATGAGAGGAAACGTGTTGTTTTAATCAAGGATTGCACACCACTGAAATATATATATATATTTTGATGAGAAAGAATGAAATAAATAAATGTAGTGGTGATTCAATAATTTGTAGGGCAATTGAGAAAACACATTTTTTTGTTTTTAGTATGATTAGTTGTTTTAAACTTTGCACGTTCATTAAATAGAAGAATGATTAGTATGTTTTTAGTATCCTCTGATGTATTCTCCTACTTTTTTTGTTTACGAATCTTGCCTTGAGTTTAAAATCATGTACCACGTTGAAGAAGTTGACAAAAATGGCACTTTACTTTTAAGCGTAGGTTCAAATAATCTCGTACGTTTAAAATAATCTCTTATGTACTTAACAATTTTGGTCCGCAAAAATTATCACTTTTATTCTCCAACAAAATATAATTCAACTTTAGCTATAAAATTTGGCATGAACTAAAAACAGCATAGTTGGGAGTTGGGACTACCACGCAAAATATGAAAATAACAACCTTTTAAACTTTGGCTACTATCACGTTTTCCTGATTTATTTTGTTTAAAAAGATTTTAATCAGTAGATAGATACAATTAATTTCTAATCTAACTATCTTATTTTGATAATTCCACAATAAGTGATGTCCACAAGACAAGACAGAAGATAAGGTTTACGTGGTTGAGCAACATTTGTCAACTCCAAAAATAGTTCTATTGTAAGTTAGAAAGAANTGTTATGCAGATCAATTTTGAAATCAAAATAGTGAAAAAGCACAGATGTTTTTGCAGCCTTTGTTAACATGAAATTCCCACAAATTGGTGAAGTTTTGTGTGTGAGGATCATTCTGCAATTGCGAAAAGCTTATAACTAACAATAATAATATAGTAAACCTCAGACATTTATTGGTGATCTTGTCAATCAGCAAGTTGTTCATGAAATTATATATAGTTACACTTTTACTCGGACAAACCTAGCTACCGATGATAGTGTTGATGTTGCTGTTGGTTTCGTTAAGGAATATTGTTGAAAATCAGACTAGAGGTCAGGAGATTGCCGTTATGCTAAATGTTATTCGAGTGTTGACAAGACTTTTCTTCATTACTATCCACTTTTGAGGAAGCGGTTATGCATGATCAACAAAGTTCACCAAAAGAATTTAATTAGACAAGTAGTCATTCCTGCAAAAATACTCGATGATCCACATATATATACTTGACCTGTGTAATAATGTTGAAAAGTTTTTTTCCTCATTTACTAGGTACTAATGCACTGCCTTGCCATGTTGATGGTCTATTGGAAGTGGACATGGGTATTATCATTATCCTTAAGTTACTAAATGTAGGGCTTAAAATACTTAAGTTAACCTCTGATTCAATTGAACATTTTTTTAAAAAAAAAAAATCTGTCTACCTTCCCAGGGAGGTGGTGTATTTGGTACAGACCTCTACCTACCTGTTAATTATATAAGCAAAAGTACAATGGTGGGGGACAAGAGCCTATACCTTCATGACATTATATTTCAATTGAACGCCTCAACTACTAATGAAATATTTTAATTAGACATTTTCAATTTAAATTTAAGTTTTTTTTTTTTGCGCATATGTTATCATTGTCTATATTGGTGGTCCATTGGAGGTGACCATCATCCCCAAGTGAGGAAGCTAATTATTCAAACTGGAAGAGATAAAGTCAAGATTTCATTGGAGGGAAATCTTGATAAAGTCAGTTTTTGTGTTAAATATGGATGGGCAAAAAGGAGCTCCAAAAGTTATATGAAAAATTACTTGAATGAGTATCTTTTAATAAATAATTACTGAGTTTAGCGATAATTTTTATTTTTTATCATTTATAGTAAGATATAGCTATACTATGATAAATCTGTAATATATATTAAAAATGAATTATGTATGCAATATATATGTGTTATAAGTGTTTTAAAATATATTATGGTTGTTTGGTAAGAAAATGACACATTGTATTATAACTCTTTAAGTGTATTAAAATGTGTGATAAATGTATTATCCATCAATAAAACTTATATTATATGTGTTTTATAAATTGTTTACTGTAATATGTATTAAAAGTGTATTATAAATGTATTAAAAGTGATCAAGTGAAAAAAATATTGCTATAAATGGTAAATATTTTCTTAATATAGTATATTCATGTAAGTTTTCCAATTAATCTTTGGCACACAATATGTTCTCTAGGTTCATCTTTACTTGTCCACTTTAAACTTTGCACGTCCATTAAAAAAACAATGATTAGTATGTTTTTGGCATCCTATGAGGTTTTCTCCTACTTTTTTTTGTTTACGAATCTTGCCTTGAGTTTAAAATCATGTTCCAAGTTGGAGAAGTTGACAAAAATGGCGTTTTACTTTTCAAGCATAGGATCAAATAGTCTCTCAAGTAAGTTTGGTATAAATTGACAAAAATGATCTATTATATTTTAAAGTATGTTTAAAATAATCTCTTTAAGTATGTAGTTAACAATTATGGTCCTATAAGTATAGCAAAAATTATCACTTCAATTCTCCGACAAAATATTATCTATAGAATTTGACATGAACTATAAAACAGCATAGTTGACATTCCCGAATTGTTTGAACAGAATTTAATCCGTGGCTTGTTTTGCAGATCATCACAATTGAATTCTCCTATTTCCCCCCCTGTTTTTGCAGCCTTGGTCGCATTTGTTAATAATTGCAAAAAGCTTATGACAATAATAATAAACCTCAAGACATTAGCAACGATAAAATCTATTTATTGGTCATAGTGTTCTGAGTTCCAATTTTTTCTTTGTTTTGGAGGTTAAATGTGAAAACTGAGAAACTAAAGTTATACCAAGTCAATGTGACGCACGCAAGTCTCAACCACAAAGCAAGCTAGAAATGAGTATACATAAATAAGTATAACCATGTCAAGTAGCAATAATTTCTTCATCATCAGTGGGTCTTCTAGATTTTCAAGGAGCTAGAGAACCATTACCAGATAAAGCTTAAAATATGAGCAACACTATTGTAAGATAAAGAAAACAGAAATACCTGATTGATGTTCAACCATATAGTCTGTATATACACGTATTACCTCTGGACAGATTAGTCCTGGACAAAAAAGATGGATAAATGAACAGTAATTGTTGAGACACAAGGTTTATTTACACTTGTACCTATTTCCTTTGGAATCCATTTCAAACAAAAAAAATGCTGTACATGCAGGTCTCATGAAAGGTCTATGCTGACTCTTCGTGGACGGCGAAACAAATGCCTCCGTTTCCCTACAAAGGGCTTCTTCTTCTCTGATCCTCTTTCTGGTTTTAAATTAAATGCTTCAGTACAAAGCTTGGAGTTGACCTCCTCCGAATCCTGGACAAAACAGCTTGCAAGTTCCTCACTTGATGTTGAAGACAACACAATTTCGTTTATCCCTGTTCCAGAACTGGACACCTCTAAAACTTCAGGCACGTGCCTTGGTTTCTTTGCAGACTGCTCTACTAATTGTGAAGACGGTATCATTTCATTTACTTTATAAACATAGATATCAGAGGAGTTAACCTCCCTATGGCACAAAGCAGAAGTATTGGGTAGGTTATTTTCCAGACCATTCCATTCATGGTTCTCATTTTCCTCCTGAGAATCCAAAACGATATAACCTGCAAGTTCCTCAGGCAAAGTTGGCGAGTTATATTTTGCTGCATCAGGATCAGATACTTCCTCTACTTTAGCCCTAAGATCTTCCTCATCATGTATCTCTATAGAATTTGGATATCCACAGTAACTACTGCTTCGACAACCTGGATTCATCTTTTCAGTATCGAGGCTACTAGCATTTCTTCCAAGAAACATGGTCTCGGATCTCAAAATGCTGGAAGCATGTGCTGCTGCAAAATGTTCTACAGGCTGCCTCCTTGATTTCATGGCTGGTGAAACGGTCATCTGCTCCTCAATTGTCTCTTCCTATTAAAAATATAAGAAACAAGACACCTAAGTTAACCACTGGAGATGTGCTCGGATGTGCAAATATAAACTGGATGAGAGACAGGAACAATGTGAAGTGACAATGCTAGGTTAAATATAAAACCCTCTGAACATCAGAACTAAACGTTGAGATATTAAGACAAGTACAAATGCACCACTCGAGAAAGGAGACAAAATGAAACAACAAAATTGATTGCTTTGTAATAGATGTAGTTGCAAAGGCCTCTTTACCATTTCTCTACCTTGTCCCGTACCACCCCAAACCTTTATCACCCAACATCCAGAGAAATGGTTTGATAACTAACATCTGGAAATAGTGAAGTTCCCTAAATTATTGTCCTCGCCACTTCCTTACTTCTATTGTACAAATTTTATCACAGCCAATTCCCTGGGAACATGAGCAATCACAAAAGAGAATCCATGCAACTATTCTATGGACTTTCATCCAGAAAGACCTATCATTTTGTCACAAAAAGTAGCAAATTTAAGCAAAAGAATGATAAGATTGATTACCTCTATAGGAGACATGACATTCCTAAATGGATTCAGTGAAGCCTTTTGCCCATAAAGCCGACAGCTGTCATAAGCAAGTGACTTTGCAGAATCTTGTGGTCGTGACAAATCTGTAGAAACCACTTCTGATACTCCAGCACTCTTGAAACCCCTTATAAGGTTGGCTACAGGAGATAAAGTAGGAAGTTCATCCTCACATGACCTCAAGTCATCAGCATAACTTGCTTCTCTTGCATTGCAAGTTTCCTGAAGTAAGCTCAAACTAGTATTTTCCTCTCCTAAGCAATTTAAAGACGAGTTGTCATCAAAATCAGCCGGAGAAACCTTCTGAGCTCTACTTCTGGTAATTTCACAGATCAATCTCTTGATATGTTCCCGTTTGCAATCAACATCTTCAGTTGAGAACCAACTTTCAGAAAGCTGAAAAATAGAATATTACCAAACTATCAAATAAAGTTCCAGTAGAACATGAATAATCATTCAACACAAGAAACAATAGCAGCGCTCCAGTAGAAGTTGATCACATATGTAACTGTCGAAATGGTTTACCATCAACTCTAAGACTGTTAAATCCCTACAGGGTTCACTAAAATCGTGCAATCTTTAACTACAAACATCAAACTAATGAAGTAATGATTCACAGAGATGAGAGGGGCGGCATTTAACAGACAATAACTTGTAAAAAGAGGCATCTTGTAGCCACATAGTGCAACACCCTGCAAATCTTTTTTTTTATTGAGACAAGTAACAAAACACCCTGCAAATCTTAACATTAGGCCATAAGTAAGGAATGACACAACAAAAAAAGAAGTTGCAGATGATGGGAAGAGACAAGCACAATGAATCATCATAACTCGTAGGCTCACCCCCCACCCCTTTATTGAATTTCACAACTACAGGACAGGAATGTTAAATTACCTTAACATTTTTTACCAAACTTTATTACTCCCATCACGATGCGCTACCAAGAAGTATGACAAAATGCAGACATGTAAGTTCTTAGAGTTAAAGCTGCATCACGTAGTTCAGATTCACCGACCTTAAAATTGCACCTCATCAAGGAAACAGTTAAATCTATGTAGTATCAACTAAAATTGCAGAGTACTAACAATCCACATCCCATTCATTTCGTAACATTATATGAAGCCTTGTTATATAAACAGAGTCAGGTTAGTGAGAGATGACAATGAATGAACTGCAAAAGCTTCGCCAAAGTCCAAGATATACTCACTTCATGCCTCCCAACTTACATAAAATTATAATTCTCAGCTCAATTCAAAATGATATAACAAGGAAGAGACAGCTTACAAATTTGGAGGATGCACTTATTAGGGAGAGCTTGAAGTTGATTGGAGCCTGCTCCAGAAAAAGTTCCACATAATGTAGCAGAAAAATTCCACAATCAAATGAGTTCTCCTGCTGTGGCAGCTGGAAGCAAAAGTAATAGGAGTGCGAGAGTAAGATGTTTTAATATAAAAGACTCTGTAGCAAAATACAGATTTGTTATGATGGTTTACTGCAGTTTTAATTTTCCAAAAGAATTTTTCAAGAAGTATGCATGCGAGCTGCAAACACCAAACTTAACTCAAGTTTCGGCAAATAGATGAAATCATGAAAGAGACCAAATACTATAGGAAATAGAATCGATACTGCAGAAAACTTAACAATGTATACATTTGATGAAAACCCATTTGCAAGAGAATGTGGTCGCTAAATCCCTTATTATATGCTATATGAGAACATTAAAAATAGTAACTCTTCCTGTAACACGTCATTTTTCACTGGAGCCTGCTCACCTCTATGTACTCAACTGAATCCTCCTCGAAAAGTTGTGGAAATTCTTTCTTCTTCCTTTGGTTTATTTCAGTTTATGCTTCCCCTCCCCATCTTTTTCTTTTTTTCCCCTTTTTTTTGTATAATTTGAGGCAAGGTTGGTTGGAAAAGTAGAGGGGAGCAGTTCCCAATTCGACCAAAAAGGGTCAATGGAACTGTTCAATATATAACACAAGCCCCAAATTTTTCAAGTGTTCCAGTGATAAATGATTAACATTTATACAGTATAAGTAGTGCAAGAGCTTTGTACTCAAGCAGACCATTAACAAATGCTAAATTAGCAAATATAAATATGTGAGGAGCATGCAAAGTTCTCAACTGAAGGGCTTTTCTGTTGAACTAATGCTATAAAAGGCTAGTTAGAATTTTGCAGTTTAATTCAAAGAGCAGTAAAAACACAATGGGGCATTTCATAGTTTTAGAAAGAGATGATTGCTTATCCAAAAAGTATGAGCATACATCACCACATAGGCCCAAGATTAAGGGTTTTTTTCTCAAATGTACATAGAAACAAAATCAATCTGTAGAACTGTAGCATTCAGCAGGCATGAAGATTTGAAATTTGAAAAATCGCCTTGTTCAAATGTAATAGATGCAAATTAGAAAAACCAGTTGGCTACATGAGCTGTACTTTACATGGCCACATTACTCGCAATGGATTTTAAATAAAAAAGTGCAGATAGATGATTACGTTGGAGATGCAGAATAAGATTTTTTTAAAAGAAGTTAAAAAGTAGGTTACTTTATAAAGAGTAGTTATCAAGGTAAAAGAGTAAGATACTTGTGACTCGTTTGGTTTGGGAACAAGTTCTCCCGGAATTATTCATCCCAGGATTGTTATCTCACCCCCTCAATGTGGAATAAGAATAATCTTACAATCCCAGGATAAATTATTCCAAAATTTAATCCCAACCAAACATGGGATAAACTCATCCTAAAATTAGTCCAGGGATTAGTTATCCCTCGTACCAAGCAAGCCCTTAAGGAAATTGGTCGAGTCTAGATAAAGAGTAAGATAAAGTACTTAAGGAAGTTGGTCTAGTTCTTTTTCCTCTCAATCTCTACTTTTTTTTTTGGGGTTGGGGGTTTGGGGGTGGGTAAGGGGGCACCTTCATATCCGGGCTAGCTTGCACACACCTCAACTAATCCAGCGTGTAGTATGTCCAATCCAAAAGTACAGATGCTCAACAGCAAGTCGGGGTGCTTTTTGGTTGCAACTAGCATCTTACAAGTTCATAGTCTCTCATAGTGTCAAATTTTAAGGAACTCAGTTCTTCCCATGTTTTCTCAAAAAACAACCTCACTTCTTTCCATTGCAATTCTAACCCTGTAGTTTAGACAATTACAAAAATCACACCTATGCAAAACATGAATTTTGAGTAACAAATATTTCTTCATATCAATATGATGTATTTAGATATTGGTACATACTTTATCTTTCAAGTATGTCAAGGAGATGGATATTGGGCTTAATTTAAGAGACGTTTGGTAGGGTGTGTAAAAATAGTTATGAATAGGGTGTATTAGTAATGTTGATATTAGGTAGGTGTGTTAAAAATAACAAGCATTGCATAGTTTCTAAATAAATAAAAAGGTTGCTTACAATCATACCCTCCACAAACATGGTGGAAAGGATGTGGAAAAGGTTTTGAGGGGCCATTGTGTCTTTAACCATGCATTAATAACCCTTGCATTGTTAATACCATGATGTGCCATGTATTAGTTTTATATAGCATAATACCAAATAGATTGTATTAACATAGGTTGAAAGTGTACCAAACAAAGCTATTAGTAATACACAAAGTTAATGCATCCTACCACACGGCCCCATAGAGTTGCCCAATGAGGTAAGGATCATCCAAAACCATATTAGACAACAACAGTTATTGACACACCGAACTGGACATCTGGAGTGTCAACTAGATGTCAAGTAACTAATAAATTCACTTCCCAAATTGTAATTACTATAGAGTAAATAAATTTAACAGAACCTCACTAGATTATATTTATGATACAATAAAGTACACATGAGGTTGAAGATGATAATATAACTGTTTTGTTAACCTATAAACAGCAAGAGTGTTCATTATATATGTGCAATAACAAGATTTCCGAAAAGACAACCATTGTTTTTGTTGACAATAACCTGAAAAGGAAACGACATTTTCAATGCATGATAGAGAGATGGGGAATGAGTGATACCTCAAGACGGACAAACGGAAGACTCGAGAACTTCTTCGCAACATCCTCTCCCACTTCCTTGTGCCTCTCTTTCCACTCTTCCAATAAGTAACTGCACTCACAGGACATGAAAATTTCTCTATTTCCATTATAATACAGAAGCTATCTCAGTCTTTCATAGTGAAATCTCAAACGAATTTCACTAATATAGAGACTACCTCATAAAGAAGTCTCCAGAAAATCGTAGTAGTTTGCAATATGCTCAGTTGTTTGGTGAATGACTAAATGCTACATAGTAAACTATTGATAGGGATGTACATATAGTATACGAAACATGGTTAACTTGTTGTACATGATTGTGACTAAATTAATAACTACTCAACCTTGTGAGTCAAAGCAACCAAAAATGGATTATACCTTTGTATAAGATTCTTCAGGCCTTTGTGGCTCCCTCGGATTGAGTCCATGTGCAAGATGCATGGAACCCTAGATGATTTCTCCATTTCTTCCTCTGCTAGAAACTTTCTCCAGTTAAGAATAATCCTTTTAACTAGAAACAGAAACATACAAGCCATGGAATATACCTCTAAAGGTAACAACCTCGCCAGGGTGACAGATGACTATCAAACTCCAGTGGAGACTGTCACAAGAAAATAATGTTATAGTGGAGAGCAGCACTATAAAAGTCCTAACATATAAGATGGCTCTATAACTGCTTCTACCTGAAGTTGACTGGAATAAAAATGAAATCCTTTCCAAAAAGATTGACTTTTGTGGTCCATCTACGAACTCGCAGGAAAGCAGCTCTACCTTCACAAGCTTTAGAAGGATCTCTATCCAGATCAGCAAGCTTTCTAAAGAAAAAGCTATTGAAAAAATGGAACCTGCCTTTTTCCTCCAGATTCATTTTGTTCTTCAAATACCTGGTAATTCATTTCATCAATTGAGCTTTCCATCTTCACTGTGTTACGCAAACAGATGAGCAGGAGAAGAAAAATACAAGGAGATAAGAAGTAGAGAACTTCAGAATAACTGAATGAAATTTCCA
Source organism: Solanum stenotomum (assembly GCF_019186545.1). Lineage (NCBI taxonomy): Eukaryota > Viridiplantae > Streptophyta > Magnoliopsida > Solanales > Solanaceae > Solanum > Solanum stenotomum. The sequence goes on from NC_064282.1 coordinate 4,509,140, forward strand.
TTTCCTCGTCTTAGGATGTTGAAATTTGTAGTTTCCAAGAATGATTTTGAATATCATTTTCAGAACAATAGTGCAGAACAGTGCAGTCATAGACCAGAAGAAAGTATTCAGGGTAGATCTCCATCTTAGATGAATTGTTTGAATAAATTCTATATCCGTAGTACATATACACACACAGAAAATTGGGGGAAAAAAATTAAAAGGAATTTTGAAATGTTATACCCTTGGATGATGATTAGAGCCAGATAATAAGGTAATAAAAGTAACAGAGAATCCTCCTTATATGACTACCCTAGTATCACCAGTATTAGTTTGTTCTCAAGCACTGGGTACTCTACAACATGGTTAGGTGTTGAAACAAGCAGACCATTAAAATTTATCTTTGGGTGTGAGCCTTGAAAGAAACTCCTGTAATACTGTGAACAGCATGAACTGGGACTACAGAAGATCTGATAGTTATTTGCAAGGGGGCCTATATTTTGCAAATGGAGGTGGTTGATTCATGTTGCCCATAAACAAACATCTATAACCAGGAGAGAGGAAGGGATAGAGCAATGGAAATAACAAAAGTCTGGTAAAAGATGAACCTACTATGCAGTGAAATGATCACGCGTCAATCATGCAGTAAATTTTGACCTGTCCTCATAAAAAAGCTGAAACACAAAGTAGTAACATTTGACCTAAGAGTAACACAGATGCCAAGCCACTAAATGATTCTTTTTATTTGAGGTCTAACAAAAGTAGATCATACTACCAGATGTTGATAACGAACAACATGTCAATAGTTAATACTTACGAGAACAACTAAGTTCAAATAGATGAATAATTCCAGAAAGAAAGATTATAAGAACAAAAAACATTAGCTAAATTTAATTCCAATCCAAGTTAGCAAGATTTGGGAAGTACCAACTGAAATACGTACATATAAACTCACATAATGTAAAAGTCAATGATGGTATCATTGACGAAAGTCTTAGGCTTTAATAGATCAACATCTCTCTTACTTATGGAAACAGCATCTGGATCCCCTTCTGGAAAAATAATTTCTTCAAAGTTATCCCTGGAACTGTAGATAATGAAATAGGATTGAAACATCAAACAATGCGAATTTACTAAAGATGCACGGAAGTTGGAAGCATGCGTAATAGGAAGATTCAGAAGTGGAAGACGCATAACTTATGGCAAAACTTTCAAACTTAGCTCTTAATCACTGTCCATTAACCCAATTCAAAGTTCAATATTCAACTATCTTTCTCTTTTCAATTTTGGTGAGATTTTAAATTCATTAGATTACTGTAAAGATTGAGCTTTTACAGTAAATAGTGCTAGAAATACATAGAAGAAAGAAAAGTCTGAGGAATATATATCTTACCCTAGAACTTTATAAATACTACATGAACCCAAGATATGTAAAACTAGCAAACTAGTAGTCTTTCATCCTGGCTCTCCACCTCATAACTGCATCAAATCTTTTGGCAACAAAAGAGAAAAATCGCCACTAAAAGACCTTGTACAATAATTCAGAAGTCAAAGACAAAGACAGGAGGAGTGGGCATATGGTTAGTCACCAGTAACTGTTTAAATCGCTAATTGCAAATTGAAGAGCTGGTCATTCTCTCTTAGACCTTAATCAACTTGCCACCATCAGATTCACATTGAAAAGCAACAAGGATAAGTATCTCTTACTTGGGATGATCATGCTCTTCAACTGAAATGCTTTTCCGTCCAAAAAATGGACTATAGCTCCTTGTGGGATCAAGTCTGACAAAGGAAGCATTATCATGATATAAACATATTAAGAATTCTATCAAACTGGGGAAAGGGAATTAACAGCAAGATTTTAAAAGCTACTCATGGGCAAATCAATAACAAATTGAACCTTAATCATCCATTCCTGATACTACAATCATCTTTAGTAGTTTCACTCAATTCATACATCTCTTGTCCCTCAGACAGTCAATCCCACAACAATGAAGCGTGTCATACAAGGCCAGGAGAATAAATTTAGAGAACTTTTTCAATCAAACAATTTCCAAATCCACAAATTCTAGTGGGAAAAAAAAACGTTCTGCTCCCACAGTCCATCAAAGAAGAAAACCCACTTTCTTCATCAAAAGAAAGAGCTTAAGCATTGTACACAGGAACACAAGTCTAACATTGAAGCTTAGCCAGACAAATCTGGAAAACAATAAAAGAGTATCTCAGCTGTGCATGGGGGAGGACAGGGTGTTGAGACATTTGCCAATAAAACACAGATAAAGAAGGAATTAAAAGTAAACTTCATCATTACTGTCAAAAAGGAACTCAAGATCACCAAAGTATATTATCTATAAAATAAGAGTTAAGAGATGAGCCATCAATGCATTGTTCAATGAGGTATCTTACGCTGTAATGTTATTCCATTTATCTTTGTATCGCACATTCAGCATCTTAATTGCTTCTTGTATTTCGGACCAATCAGGGTCGAACAAAGCAAATGTTAACACAATAGCACCTGTAAATTTAGAGATAGTTTCATGTAAACAAAGATTAATCAACATTGGGATCACAGCTTAGAAAACTACCTATATTCTCCCCTAAGAGTAAATTACACAGAAAAATCTAACATTTCAATTTCCAAATCAAGTCTCGAATCCCTTCAAAAGCCATATATTTGATCCATCAAACAGTTACATTCAACGTAATCTCCAGTACATTTATGAGCAACAGTAATAAATTTTGAGTTTTGGCAAAAATATAGCATTCTCTTCTCCAACCTAATTGTAACAATTAATCTAGCTCAAGCACAAAGCAAGATTTTATTTTAGAGCATGACAGAGGTTCTTTAGAACAATACAGAGGATAGCATGACTCAGCTTCTTGCAATTGCAGCTTGAAACCATGAAATTAATCTTCAAATGTTGAGAAATGTAATAAAAAAAGGAAACCATCTAATTTACAATATCAACAATTATATGGGAAAGTATTTTATTGAACTCCTCTCAAACCTGAACTTTCATTATCAGTGTTAGCTACATCTGAATCCTTGGATTTGAGGTACAATTCCACAAGGGCAGTTTCAACCTATCATTAGCAACAAAGAAGTTAGCAAAGCTCCACTTGCCCTGTTGGTGTGGGGAAAAAAAAGAGAGGACGCACTATAACTCACACTTTTGCACCACTCTGAGTTAATAGTGATAATATCACAAAGTGTCCACTCAGATGTAAATGGTAACTTCATCCCGAAGGAGCCCTCAAGCTTTATGGAACGGCATGAAAAGGTCAAAATGGAACTTGTAGAATATGTATCTTCATACATGATGTGATCAGGTTTAACAACCACCGGAACTTTCTGCGAAAAAGTAGCAAAATGGAAGGTGAAACATGCAATAGTTTTCTGCAAGCTTTGAAGAAATTTCAATCACAACTTGCATCGTTTTTTTTTTTTGATAAGGTAAATTTTTTTTTTTTACTAACAACTGGAGAATCCCCTACCAAAAGAAGAGACCCAGCAACAAAATATGGTTCTTAACTTTCATCATTATTTGTGTTTGATTCACTTTCTAAAATGGTTTAACCACTAATAGGGGAAAATCCATGCCCATCTCTCCTCCTGCCCCTTCACCACTTCAAGCTTGGCAGTAAAGGAAAAAAGCAGGAAGATTGACGCAACATTAGCAATATATCATATCCTGAAATCAACTTAACACATACCTAAGAATGGAACAGACATCACATTCTACCTTGCTGATTCACATTATGAGTTTTGAAGTGTAATGGAACGGAGAAGGAGTTGGGGTTTGTGTTGTATTTACCAACATACAGCTTGAATCCCACGGCAAATGATTTTTAATTATTAACGTGTGACTGATGTCTGGGTTCAATATGCTTTATGTTAGAAGTGCATTAACTAATAAACTGAAGCCTACGCTATGTCACATGGATCTTCCAAAAGTTCAACAACACCAAGTTGCCAACGGAGAAACTGAGGACGGCACATTGACTAGAAGTAAAATCCGAACTTCTTTTAGAAAGATTACTATTAGAAGTTCAAAGTTATGATGGAACAAACAAAGCACCCAGAGAGGCTTGCTCTAGCAGATCACAAGCATTAATATCATTTTTCTTCTGTGGAACATCCAATTTTCAAAATTATTGAATTATAGAAAAGACTACAGAGAGCAGCATGCTCACCGTATCACATAGATTAGGACTCTGCATCAATTCTTGTTGGTTTCCAGAACCTTAAATGAAAAAACAGCACATCTTCATAAGCAAATAAATGGATTTATATGAGCAACCTTGGAAAATATGAAATGATATAATTTTAACAAACCCTTATTTTCTAGCAGACAACAAGGTGCCTTGGATGATTCGACTTCGGTAGCATCATCTAAATCGAGAATAACTGGTTCATTCTGCAGAAATTTTGGATGGCAAGTCATAAAGTATTTTTTTTAATCAAGGGGATAGTCATAAAGCATTTGTTAGCAGTATGGTAAGTTTGAAACATGAAAAAATCGAGAAAGTTGGGTACATCAGCAAAATCTCTCCGACCAAAATTTTTGCCGTCAGTGATAGAACATTCAGGTGTTTTCACTCTTGTTATATAGGATTTGGCCCCAGAAGTGTCACATTTCGACTCAAGATGACAAAGCCAATCATCTGTCGAAGGGTTCAAATTTGAAGACCTAGATGCCACAGTGGAACCTGACTCCAATATATTCTTTTCTGCAACATCATCACTATCATCAATGTGTAGGATTTCAATCACCGGATCATTTTGTGTACTACTTATTTCTCCTGCAACTAAGAAAAATTGTTAAATAGAATAACCAGTGCTTCTATAGTCATAAGAAGAAAAAAGATAAATTAATAGATGGACAAAAAACAGGGGAAAAATTAGCAATGAAAAAAGAAAACATCAAAAGGAATCAGCAAACAGAAATGGGTGACACAGAACATATTAGCACCTATAGTTTGATCCAAAGTTGCGAATGACATTTTCACTGGTTTTATAGATATGTTATTCATCTTCAATAAATCAAAAACCAAAAGCATGTAGACTATAAACAACATTGCTTCCTAAACGAAGCAGAAACTCTTCTGTTGTAAATTTTTAGCACAATCTGGTCACTGATCAGAAGAAACTGCAAGAATAAGCTAAATCACAAACTTATGTTTCTTGATCCCTATATATATATATATACCCATTACCTTCATTCTTCTGTTACATCACTGTTATTCCTTCTCTTTTCAATCTCCTTATTTTCTTTCAACTTTTATACTTTCCCCCTATTCTTCAGAATATGCAAATTTTACTTGCTTGCAGTAGCGGAGGACCATGATAAACTAAAGCATCAAATATATTAAAGTTCTTCCCATTCTAATTATGTGTTCAGTAAAGAAGAAGATAAGGTAGCTATATCAATATTCGTGTGATAGACAGTTCAAACAAAGCCACTCAAATTCCAGTTTCTTGGAATAGTAGTTAGAAAACAATCCAAACCAAGAAAAGCAATTGTGAACTAAATTAGGGTTTTGCAGAAACATACAGCAACGGAGATTTTTTCAATTAGCATGAATCCAGAAGCTCTATTATCGTAAATTTAATTAAAAAAAAAAAAAACTGGTCACTGATCAGAAGAAACTTACGTTTCTTGATCATAAACTTACGTTTCTTGATCCCTACATATATATTAGCATATTCTTGTTCTCAATACTTTTGGTCAATGTGTCTATCACCCCCCACCCCCATGTATTAGTGCATGGCATCCTGAACCTGATTACATGTTCTTTCCTCGTCCATTACCTTCACTCTTCTGTTACATCACTGTTACTCCTCTTCTTTTCAATCTCCTTATGTTCTTTCAACTTTTATACTTTTCCCCCTTCTCTTAACTCCATTAGACACAACTCAGAATATGCAATTATTACTTTCTTGCTGTAGACGAAAACGATGATAAACTAAAAGCATCAAATATATATAATAGTTCTTCCCATTCTAAGATAAGGAAGCGATATCCATATTGATAGACAGTTCAAACTGGAATACCCCGAATTTCAATTTCTTGAAATAATTGTTAAAAAAAACAATCCAAATCAAGAAGAGAGCAAGAAAAGAGTTTGTAAAGTAAATTAGGGTTTTGCAGAAACGTACAGCAACGGAGAAAGCAATACTTATCGACGGGAGAATGGACTTTGTTAGGTTTTTGAATTTTGAATGTTTGCAATAACTTTTTAGAGCTTTTCTCAATGCGTTCATCCTCAGGGCTAAAATCGAAAACGGAGAGATCGTGATTCTTGCTAGGGTTTCGCCTGTTCTTGCTTCTCGTCTTCGTCATTATGGATGATGGATCGTCTGAGAAATTTACACTATTTAAACATGTCAACAATTTGTATCCCAATTTAAACCACGCGCTTTGCCAAACTTTAAATACTTTTTCAAGTAATATTTTCTCTATTAATCAAATCGTTTAAACTTTATTTTTTTCTTTTACCATCTTAACTGTCTAATTAAGTCCCAATTTACGAATTTGGAAAATAAATTAAAGATTTTTATATTTTTTTTAATTGTTAATAATTGTGATTCATAGTATTTTTAGGTAATTTTTAAATAATATATGTTATTTTTTTGTCTCAATTTATATAACACTAATAAAATTTCTAGAGTTAATTAAAAAACTTATATGTCTTTTGAATTATTTATTATTGTGATTATAGACTCTTTATATCTTTTCAAAAAATATATGTTACTTCCTCTTTCTTAATTTATGTGGCGCTATCAATCAAAATTTTTAATATATTTTTTAAAATATTCTAAGTTGCTAATTGTTATCGTTTATAATAGTTTTTACATAATTTTCTATTATATGAAATATTTAAAAAAATTAGACAAACAAATTATAACAGAGAAAGTATAAAATTTTCAAAATACCCTCATCAGAAGCAGGCATATGACAAATAGTTATCTGCTTTTGGCAGCCTCTACATAATTTTTAAATACATAATAAATGAAAAATAAAAGAAGACAAACAAATTAAAATAGAGAGAAAAAAAACCTCGATCAGAAGCACACATGTCAGCGGGCAGCTGCTTGCTGATATAGTACAAACATTGCATATATTAAGGCGTTGTTTGGTAGGCCGCATTAAAACAAATAGTCCGTGTATTATGTATGGTATTATTTAGTACTATGCTTGATAGAAATTTGGGCCTATGTATAACTAATTCATGACTTAGTTATACCTCCTACATGGTATTCTAGGATGTATTCCATCTGGAGGTATTAGTAATACATGAGATATAATACCATGGGATAAGTCTAAGTAAAGACAAAAATATCCCTCAAATCATTTTAATTATTTTCTTGATTTTATGTTTTATATTTGTACTAGTAAATTTATTTAAATAAATTAGCTTACAAATTTTTTAGAGAGAGTTGTTTGTTACTAAATAATTCCAATACAAATTAATATAATATTTGAAATGTGAGTTGTTTAACATTAACTAATTAAAAAGGAAAATATATCACACACAACGTTTGTGATCTTAATCAAGTGTGTGTGTGTGCATATATATATATATATATATATATTTGTGTGGTTTTCTAATTATTTGTATTTTGAACAATTTATAAAATTGCATATAAATTAAAATTACAACTTAGCCATTTTTATGTGTATTTATTCAATTTTACTATTGTTTACCGTATTTTCAATTTTAAAAGTTGATAGTTTATCTTTTTTTTAAATTGAAAATTAACATTTTGTAAGTGATCAATTTACTAAGATGATAATTATTTATCCTCAAATAATTTAAGTGAATATGTTCTTCTCATAGCTAGTTAGAAGGCCATAAAAAAAATATATTGTCCGACAATTACTTACCTTAACCCAATTAGATAATAATTAAAGGATATAATTGGAAAGAAGTTTTTTATAAAGTTTTAATTCAAACACAAGATGGGGCGGGAAATAATTAATCAAACACTTGGGTAAAAATTAACTATTCATTACTAATCCCTGCATTACTAATCAATGCATTATTAATTTTTGTACAAAACGACCCTAACGGCATTAAAAATATAGTTTAGAGGCGGATTTAAAGTATGGGGCATAGATTTTATTTAAATTTTATATTTATATTAAAAAGGAATTTCTAATCATACACTAAGATAGAATTAGTTTGTTGGTTCAAACTTTGGTGAGCCCTCCGCAAGGGTTTATTTTATCCCTCTTTTTCCTTATAAGAAAACTCATGAACTTCAAATATTTACATAATCAATACTTAACAAAACTCAACTTATATTTAATAGGGCAAACATTATTGGCCTATTTGGCAAAAATTTCGGCGAAGAAAGCGTTTATTCGTGCCCGACTGCCCGCCTCCCCTACCAAAACTCAACTTATATTTAAGTTGGAGGTGACAGAGAAGGAGGGGCTAGTGTGTACTTATTTGCAGGCATGCATAGGGCAACATTATGTGAAATTGAATTTTAGCTAGTTCCATCATCATCCTTTCGACAAAATAAAAATTATGAAATCCTTACAAGATAAAATATGAAATCAGTACATAGCAATATGAACTAATAATGGAAAGGATTTATAGAAACTATTCCTAAGCCTTTCCAAAAGTATCATTAGAGAACTATAAGGGACAAGAAAAATACACATAAAGCAAGTTCTTGCTTCCAACAAGGTCCATTTTAGGAACCAACTAGCTATGGAGTTAATAACTGAAAATATTCTTCAATACAAAATTGGCTTCTACTGACTTATTTTGCAGCATACATATGAAGTGGATACAATAAGCTTATTCTTCAGCAGTAGCACTTGCAGCACTCAGGTCCACTGACAAGTCAATCACCTAAATAAAAAGATATATTTGTCATTACACTCAGAATCATTCACACGAGGTCGAAAGAAAAGATATATTTGTCAATCATTAGAGGATAATAAGCTTAATTAGAACCCCCTTTTTTCATCAGTAACTTTGTGCTAGGTAGCTTCTATATTCAAACAGCAGTATGCTTGGCAGAGTTGTTGATATAGTATATATTATGAAACTGCTGCACATTGTCAAATGACAAGTCACCAGATAACTAAATTCCAACTGGAATCTTACCTTTCCCGTTGTCTTGCTGTACATGTCTAGCACATCCATCACCGTGGACTCAAAGTGTGTTGTTGAATCATAGCTCTACAAGGAAGGATAAAACAGGATTATTAGATCAGTTAACAAATTTTGGCAACTGCTGACCGATGTATAAGAGAAACATTGGAGTGGCAGGAAAGAAGTCTACCATAGAGTTTTTGAACTTTTAGAAGTTTGATTTATGTCGTAAGGACTATGCATATGTTAGCCTATGTATGCAAGAGAAGGCATGCTAATCTTGTAAGACATTACTGTTATATTATTTTCCTGCCCTAGTGGCATTACTAGATTATGAAGAACGGTTCCCTTGAGTAGCAGTAATTTCACATAATGTGGGGCAAGGTTCAGCATGTCAAAGAAGTAAAATCAAAGTGCCCTATCATGTTTTCAGTGATTCTTCTACAGAATTTTGGGAACATAAGCATAAAATGTCTTCTAATTAACAAGTAATAACACAATCATATCTCTTTTGTGATATATTTGAGATGAAATAGTTGTAGAAATAGAGTAGACACTACCAGCTAGTTGGAACTTACTTTAGATATGAAACAATTATCAGCAGCAGAATCATGTGAAGGTACGAATCTGTCATAAGTTTCATAAAATATCTCATCGACAGCCCCAAGTATGTCTACGCCAGGCTTCAGTTCGCTCTCGGGGTCATCGGTTTCAGCTTCTGTTGAGACAAAGGCAATATATTTCCCTTTTGGAGCGACATTGTGGGAGTAGGAACAACAGAACAGGTACCTGTAACCGCCATGTTGAATAAGTCACTCTGAATTATCTTTCAAGTTTCTCCAAACAGCACAGCAGGTTTAGTGAGCATGTACTGGAGTCCAGGACTAAATAAATAGTGACAGTCACTTCTCAACAATTGTTTGGAGAAAAGAGGACTTCAATTACTAGTCATTGATATATAAAAGTAAGGTCAAATTTGTATGTTTTATAATCTTATTTTTAGAAGCAGAAAGCTTGCACCGTCAGAGATATCCCTTTATGGTTAGAATATGATAATTCAGTAGACTATCTGGAATCCTAAACATACATGTCTGATTTGCGACCAAGTTGCTTCTGCGGTAGAATGACCTGGGCTGAATGAGAATCATTGGTGTTAGGGATGGGATGGCTCATTATACAAATTGCACGGGCAACTTTTCCAACCTTCTGGACCTGCATTATGTATTGGTATTAAATCATTTGTCAGTAGAAATTGTTAATCTAATCTTTTTTTCAGCTAGGCAGATGATTAAACAAATTTCAAAGACATGAGTCAACGATGCAGAAAGCCTGGACATATTAGTTATTCGCAATTTGCCAATAGTACCTTATCAGGTAAATATGAGGGATCACAAACAACTTTCTTGCATTTGGCAGTTTCTCCTTCAGAAGTCACACCAACAACTTTTCCACCTTCATCAAACTCCACCTGCAATATGGAAACTGAGTGTTCACATAAACTTCAATTTAACTCAATGTGTATGTAAGCCATGTGGAATTCTTCAGCATTTTAAGTAGAGCAGCCAGCTCAGTGCATTATCGTCTCAGTATTCTTTGGAAACTAATATGGCATGCTTAAATGTACAACATGAGGATATCTGATCCAGATTACATTTAGAATTTCTTTTTCCATTGGGCAAGAAGAGGCCTAGATGTCAGATTAGAAAGATTAGTGAGACACATTCTGGATGCCAAAACATTTGGAAAACTTTACCTTATATGGGGATCGTTAAGCATCGAAATGAGCTAGAGATGGTTCGGATGATTACCTTACACTGCGGCTTGTTAAGCATGTAAGTTCCACCATAAACTGCACTCAGACGTGCAAACGCCTGACAGCATGTAAGCCAATCAAATAACAGGAAAAAAAATTACCCAAACACGATTGAAACAAAATACCCAAGGAAACAAACCTGCGGTAATTCACCCAGTCCGTACAATGGATAAATATAGGGGGATCCTGCTTGAAAGCGTGCTAAAGACTCTGCATAAAGCTTAAAAAACCAAGAGACAAAGTAGTCATTAAGTAATCCTTTAAACAGAGAATTCTGATAGTAACAAATAAGTTTCAAACCTATTATATGTCAAAAAGAAGAAAGCATATCTTAGCTTATGTATTCGAAGAATTTGGTTTCTTATGAGTTACGAAAAATAGTTCTATTCATATGAAAGGAATAGGAGTTAACATCACACAGCACATGCATTTGGCATTTCAATTATAATCTTGATTGTGATAATTCGTTAATTGAAGACCTACCATGAAAGTATCAGTTGACAACTCATGAATTAATCATACTGTAGGACACATCTTAGATAATAGGATTATATCAACACTCTATTTTGCTTAACACTATTAAATTAGATTTAAAGGTCTTCAATCCATGCCAAGAAAGTAGAAACACAAACGGGAATAAATAAGGCTGATGTCTTGACATTGAAATCAAATCTAATCATAAATAAATAATAAAACTAAAAAGCGGCATTTTCTGATTTACAGTATCAGTAGGCAAGACCATATTGATTCCTTCCAGCTATCTGAAAATGTAAAAGCTTTACTTCATCTAGTAATATGACGTTACATCTACAGCCACAGGAGGTATACAATTAATAGCTAACCCAGAGTCTAATAAGCGAAGAGAGTTGGTGGTGGACATAAAAGACAGTGGTATATAAATACTTAAAGCATGCGGATTTTCTCTGATCACATGAATAAAATTCGTATGAGGCCCTACACTCCCTATATATATAACATGGAAAATTTGTAACTTCCTAAATTTCTTCTTTTCTTCCTCATGGTCATGGAATAATGGAGCCTATACAAGCTTTCAATCAGCTTTGAGTAACTAGAATAAGTTACACCTAGCTCATCAGCAATGACAAACCAAAATTTTACACTATCATGTCAATGTGAGTAAACTACGTTAGTGATGATATCTTTATTAAACAATTATATACTTTTGGCAATACTAAATTGATAAAGTTAAACTCACCTTTACTCTCTTTATGAAATCCATAGCTGGTTGGGCCAAATAGTTATCATCTGTACAGAGTGCCAAGGCATGTCCAATAAAGTCAATGGTATCATCTTCAAGTTCATATTTCCTGCATAAACAACAGTTACCAAGAACAACTTACCAAGTAGTGGAAGAAACTGTCTAACTATAATTCATTATGGATGCAGCCTTCACCAATATGTTCAAGCAAGACTGTAAAAGCACACATGGAAAGAAAAATTACGCAATGAATTCTTTTGCAGTGATTTTGTTCAAATCCATCCCTTCATGAGTTTTCGGATCAGTCTCTTCAAAATCTTGAACATAAAGAAAAAACTTCCGAGCTCGGCGCTTTTCAAAGAGCCCCATCAACGGGGATTTCAGAGCTTCAACATCAGTTGCTGGAACTTTGTAGATCTAATGATATCAGTTTCACAAGAAATTTAAGTGAGAATTTTCTACCCAAAAAAAATAAATAGAACAGAAGGTACACCTCATAGTCCTTTAACAAACATACCTTCCCTTTATTGTACACAAAACTACCATCTACAGCCTTGAAGTTCAAGTACTTAGTAACATCGGTGTGGATAAGCACACGGACCAGAGTTCCATTTGCCATTGCAAACTACAGGACATCGGGAAAAGAAATAATTACATACTTGTAAAGCATTTCATATATATCTAATAATAAAGGTCAATAATCAACTCAACCTAATACAGTTTGGAAATTGTCATGATAACAACAGAACTCTTTCAATCCCAATATCTTTCCTTTTATATTTTCTGGCCCTTTGATGAAGTAATCTTTCATCAACAGGAAGTTAAGATATTTTATGAATGTTACCTAAAGAAGAGCCTACTCTCTAATTGCACCAGTGCATCTGATTTTAATTCTTTTAAATTATCGTGCATGTTGTTGAATCTACATGCCTATTTAGATAATTTTTTACACATTATAACTTCTCCAATATTGGCAACCTTCATAATTGTATGATCAGATGGAATGAGTCGATATACTCCTTAGATATCTAAGCATGTCATAAGTTGTCTCTCTTTGGTGGAAGCCCTGCAGTAACCTAACTCATTCCTATCACCCGGTCTAAATGAGATGGTTGTCAGTTGTTTCATTAATTGCTTTTGTCTCATCTTAAAGCCGAAATTTCTTTGAACTGGCTGTAATTTTAGATCCCATGCTCTTCTATGGGTAGATATAAGATTTTTACTATTTGCAGGCACATTAGCTTAAGCTGCTTGTGTAAATGGTGATTATCGAGCAGAACCTACAGTTATGTGAATAAGTTTAATTCATTCGATACCGGCTTAAATCTGCCTCGGAAAAAGGGAAGAAACAAGAATCGAAAGTCAAGAAAATGAGTGAGTAGTAAACTGGAAAATTTAGGTAATGGAAAGATAAATAATCAAAATTAGTAAGAATTATTCACCTTTGGAATCATGTCAACATTGTATTCCTTGCTCGTACCTAACTCTTCAGGTGGCTGGTCATTTCCCCTAAATCGTTTCCAAAGCTACACAAAAACACATGATATGCTGAGATTAGCTCCAAGTAAACTAGCACTAACTTATGCCACACTTCCATTTACGCCTCATTTTCCAGTCCTCTCTCACAGGATCGAGACTGAAGAGTGATGAGCTTTTCAAAGTTGTTTGTGCATATTTAAGTTCCACACCAGTAGTAAATACTAAATAGGTTACCTGAATTAAATTAAGTGAGCTTGACTCTCCTCCATAATAGTCGTTTTTATCCATGTGTAGTACCTGAAGACATTTAGAGGTTAGATAGTGATCAATTTTAGAAACCACATGAAAATGTATGAGGATCTGAACTAGAATACATGTAAATTTGGGACAACCATAAGTAGACGATTGATGATCTAAACTCTGGTAGACATCACAAATTGTCGACCAAATCCAGTTACCAGAGTTGCCAATGTTAAAACAGGAAGGGGAAATAGATCCTCTGAAAAAAAGGATTCACTTTCTCTTCTTTTTTTTTAAATCATGAATAGTTCTGCTCTTCTTAGAAGTCCAGCTACGAGTCTGGTCGAACCTAGTAAACTTTGCTCAAACATTAACACCTAGCTAGAGTTTGGCCATAGATTTTGAATCAAATTTTGAAAATTTAAATATTTGTTGGCTCAAAGAAAGTGTTTGAGTTTTTGGGACTTCCACCCGCAAATTTCCAAGTAACAGTCCAAACATACCTTCAAATTCCAAAAAACCACAACTCCAGTAACTCAAATTTTCAAATTTCAAGTTTAAACTTCAAAATCTATGGCCAAACAAATGGGAGAAGGTTTCAACATCGCAAACTTAGAATTAGTATATTGATTGCTAATTATACGTTAGTGATTCAAAAGGAAATGAAAAAAAAAAGGTACTTTGAGGCCGTCGACGGAGAGAAGGCCGCTGAGAATGCATTCTTTGAGGCCGGTGCCGAGAACAATAACATCGTATTCTTCATCCATAATTGATAATTAGTGTGTATATTTTGATGAGCGGTTTGAATGAAATAAATCAAATGGAAATATAGCAAAGAGGGCGGGAGAGTTAAAGGAGGGAGAGCCTATCGCGCTTTCGGGTGGTGTGAATGGGTCTATAGCAGAATTTTTAAGGACAGCCAGCGTCTTCCTCTAACTGAATTTCAACTTCTACTCTTTTTTTCTTATAATGTCATACCAATTTCAAAAAGAAAAAATTATTTACTGAGTATTTAATTTGGTAATGACCATATCATGGTATGAGTAGAGGCTAGATGGTTGTACCAAGAAAATATTTATAATTATAAGTTATAAATTATGTCTCAACCATCGATTGTTCTCTTTTTTTTAACTAGAATAAGGGAATAATAGTTGACGTGTCTTGATAAATAATTAATGATAGTGTTTTATAAGGAAAATATATTTTGACTGGTTTTAGAGTCGCCACTTAATTTTTGAAGGGAAATTAAGAAAACCGATTTTTTCAAAAAATTAAAACAGGAAATCAATTGAAAAATATTTAAGGGGGTTCGGGGTTCTTATTAACATTTCGGGAAGGGTTTGAAAACACCCAAAATGTCCGCTAACTTGCGGTTATCCGACAATTAAAATATTTGGCTAACAATAGGCATGCTTGACTAGTTACCGAATGAACGAATTTTATAACTTAAAATCATTTAAAGAGGAAAAGGGAATATATTATCTAAAATGTCCAAGTAGAGAAAAGCTTCTAATTTTTTTAGAAATTAATTTGGAAAAAAGACAAGTATACTTAGTTATTTTAAGATAAAGTACTATAAGTTAGCTAACTCAAAATGGGTGTCCTTTGGGGAATTATGAGTTCAGGGCCGGCTCTATGTATACAAAAATAAGGCATTGGCCTTAGGCCCCCAATTTTAGGGGGCCTCAATTTTTTACCAAGAATAAATTATGTGTTAATTTTTTAAAGAAAAACATTAATTATTTATGATAAAAAGTATATATTTAAAATTATTATTTTATTCTCTTCAACCCCATTCAAATAGAAGAAATCAAGAAAATATTGTTTTATTTTCTTACACTCTCTCTACTAATACTCACATTATTTTCTTTTTAACTCCTTTTACACTCTCTTCTTTAAATTGTTGATAAATTAGAGTAATATTCTGTCAAAAATATCAATTAATAGTTGAAAAGTGTTGAACAAATTGAATTGTAAATTTTTTTTCCATTTCTTCTTAGATTTTCAAGCATTACAACAACCATAGTAAAATGTGGGGTAACCAAATTATCAACTTCATCAAAGCTATGGTTCTAACTCTTATGTTTATTTGAAATTTGTCAACTTATTACTTGTAGAACTATGTTAACAATTCATATAATGATTGCCCGAATAAAATAATATTTTTCAACGTTGAATTAATAAAATCTTATTTAAAACTAATAATTGAAAAAGAAATCGAATAAATCATTTATATATAAAAAAAAATATTAGGTAATACTTTGCATTTAAAAATGTAAGAGAAAATAAATTTTAAATAAATGCATGTGAAGGTTATTTAGATTTTAGGCCTCTAATTAAGATTTCGCTTTAGGCCTCCGATTACGTTAAGCCGCCCCTGTATGAGTTAAGAACCTTAAAATTAATTAGCAAATAAGCATGTATTAACAATAAAATTAACACGAAATATATAATAAGGAGAGAGGGAGATTTGGGCCCAAGTCTGGTTTCTGTCCGCCTGGGCCAGTACTTGGGCCTGCTTTTAGTTTTGGGCCTTTGGCCCATTTAAGTCATTTATACCTGTCCCATTCTAACGTAATAGAAATATTTTCTATTTGGGCCTTAGGCTCAATTCTTCCACCTGTCCTAAATTCTAACAAGATAATAATAAGCAAGACAAGAGGGGCTTAGGCCTAAAGTAACAAAATACAATTTTTGGAATTTGGGACTTGTAGGCCCATTTTCCCACTATACTAGTGTATATGATCCCATAAACCTGTTCCGAACACATGTACACCGAATTCATGGACTTATTCCTCGGTTCCACTTGTCGGCTGACTCGAAAGGAAAGATTTGAGCCTTTATGGCTCTCTTGAAATGCAAGGGAAGAACATGTGGAGTTCAAATGACTCAATCCGAGGGAGCTCATGCAAGAAAGATGATAAGGATTAGAAAATAAAATAAAATTAGGGAGCAATTAATAACTGACTAACTATTGGCTTCTAAAAATAAAATGGAACAAAGAGAAGTAGCATAAACAGATTTTAGAGTCATTTTTAAAAGGGAAACAAACATGTATTAATTGATTATACATTGAAAGATAACAATTATATGATAACGAACTAGATGTAAACTAATCACACGGACTATATTTTTTTTTTATGAGAGCCCAATTCTAACATATTCATTTAAAAATAAGCAAGACACATTATGAACACTTGGTGTAAACAAATCAATTTCAGCAAAGTACTAAAATGAGAACATATACTACACTAGACACAATTACGAGGATTCGACCTTCGAACCAAAAATAATCACAAAGAGAGATAGCATATTTTGCAAAAAAAAAATAAAATTCACATACATCAATATATAATTTACCAACACAACTTAGCAGATTCTGACTTATATGAACAATAGACAGTTTAAATCATGAAGCAAAAATGAAACAGTAAAGGGGAAAAACACAAAATTGAAACCAAGATCACCTAAGCTTTAACTTAAAAGAAATGGAAAAGATAACATCTGGTTGACACAATCTCATGGAGGCATAAATGAGTTATTGGAAAACAAAAAAAAAAAATAATAATAATAATAATAATAATTCCAACACTTGAAAGACATGGAACTCATTGAGGGAAGCAATAACTACTAATATGATTTTTACTTGAAAGCAAATCTTTTCCAGATAACACAACCCATTAACCCAATTTAAATGCAAAGTTCATGCCAAGCAAATGCCTCATGTATCGCAAACTTAAAGAGAACAAAACACATATTCGAAGAAAAGCAATCTTAGAACACCTAAGGCTCCAATAGGCGTTAACCGCTTATAAAATTGGATTAAGCATGTGAAAGGAAGAAAGAAATGAGCCAGCGATTACTAAAGTAAGTAAAGGAACTATATATTACTTCAAAACTGTTGAAAACATGCTTAAAGTTAAGAGGAATTAGAGTTAAATGAGCAGTGTTCAAGTATATAGATAAATACTATGAGATTACGCAAGCATTGGTGAGAGTTTATAATGATGGGTCAAACAACAGAAAAAGAGACCCAAGAAAACGGGTAAACAACGAGGAAACCGAACTATATAGCTAATGCATTAGAAGTCGAAATTAAATGATCCCAATTCATATCAAACGAAATGAAGCAGAGATCCAGCTAGATATACACACATAACATCGAACCAGCTGATCTATCCACATAATGCCGAAAAGACTTAATCAATGAGATTCATGTTGCAGCCCAGAAATTCACAAAATAGGCAACGATAAAGAAAACACTAATACTAGGAACCAAGTACATTTAACATCAGATTCTACACCAAGCATGGAACATACAACACACAACATTGGGACAAAATACAAAAGGAAGTGAAGTTACCTTTCTTGGGGCAACGAACTGAACTCGAGCTGTTGAAGGCGATTCCACCACCACTAAAGGATTCCGATGAAGAGACTTCAATTAGAGTTTCAGAAAAAGAAAACAGAACTCGAAACTTCCCCCTCTCAATTCTATTACTGTGTGTTCTTTATGTTATTCTTTCTTAGAGGTAAAGTCTAAAGAAGAATCAAAAACTCAACCCCTTCTCTGTTTTCTGCCTATCAGTAAAAGAAGGGAAAAAAAAACCCCCTCTATTTCCCAATTCTCTGTCAGCTAACCCCAACAATGAATAAAGAGGTGGTTTAAATAAGAGGAAAATAGGGCACGATTTTTTGGGGGGAATTCGGGTGAAAGATCGGTAAGGGACCATTTCGAAAATTCAAAATCCAAATCCTTTCACCATTTCGGACACACACTTTTTCCTTGAAGTTTCAACCCTTTCCGGAAGAGGAAAGGGCGAATTGGCGCTCCAGATCAAAGCATTGTCCTTGGGCATCAACGTGGCATGATCTCGCAGCCACAGGGACAAATTCCGCGTGCTAGCAAGTGCTGGAAATGTACTGCTGGAACAGTACTGGGTTTGTAGTAAAGAAGATGAAGTTGGGGAGGTGGGGTCGTGTGTCTTGGTATTGCTGTTGAATCGTTGTATGTATGTATGTATTGCTGGAATGGTAGGCTGCTGGAAATAAAGAGAGTGGGCTGGAAAACAAGAAAAATGGAATTAAGAGTGGGCTGAGAATTTTAAAAGGGGGTTGTGCTGTTGGGCCGGATTAAAATGGCCCAAAGTTGGTCCTTTAAATGGGTTGAAATGAGGTGAGAAATAGATGGTTGGATTTAAATTAGACAAATGACCAATTAGATTGCAAACTTAATCAATTTAAGATTAAAACCTAGCCAATTTGAATTTAATTGGTGAAATTGGCTAAAAGTTAAATAAGATGAATTAATAAGAAATTAATTATCGAGTTTCTTAATCTTAACAAAATAAAATAATTAACTTAATTGTAAACTAATTAATTTAAAAATATAAACCNCATTTCATCCCAAACAGAGCATCAAACGAAAGAGTCGGAATTCTAAGAGTTTACCTTTTAGGGTGCAACGAACTGAGACGACGAGCTTGAGAGACGAACTTCACCACGTCAAAACTTTGAACCCGAGCAACAGTTGAGAAGTATGTGCAAAATATCGAATACCCCCTGAAATCAATTGTCCTTTCTGATTTCTTTAGTATGTATTTCTTTAGCTACTTTTCTTATTCTTAGTAAGATTTTCCCAACTCCGAAAAAATCTCCCCCTTCTTCCCTTTTTTTTTTTTTTTTAATACTGAAACAGTAAAAATCTATATAAAGGATCTAGGGTTCGACTTTAAGGGGGAAAAAAACTGATTTTCGGGTAAGAACAAGAGACCAAAATTTGAAATTCAAACTTTCAAAAACTTTCACCATTTTGGGAGGATATACTTTTCTGAAAATTCAACCCCATTCCGAAAGAGGAAATAGGGACAGTTGCGTGCCTGCTGCGATTCGTACGAGTACAGGGCTTTTGCTGTTGGTCACGTTGTGCTCCTTGTTGGAGGAGGAAGAAGAACGAGAAACGTATGAGTGGGGTCGGTTGGTATTTGGTACGCTGTATGTATTGCTGGAATGGTAGGCTGCTGGAAATAAAGAGAGTGGGCTGGAAAACAAGAAAAATGGAATTAAGAGTGGGCTGAGAATTTTAAAAGGGGGTTGTGCTGTTGGGCCGGATTAAAATGGCCCAAAGTTGGTCCTTTAAATGGGTTGAAATGAGGTGAGAAATAGATGGTTGGATTTAAATTAGACAAATGACCAATTAGATTGCAAACTTAATCAATTTAAGATTAAAACCTAGCCAATTTGAATTTAATTGGTGAAATTGGCTAAAAGTTAAATAAGATGAATTAATAAGAAATTAATTATCGAGTTTCTTGATCTTAACAAAATAAAATAATTAACTTAATTGTAAACTAATTAATTTAAAAATATAAACCATTACTTAAACTGAACCAATTAACAAAATATTTAACTAAAACTGAAATCTTTTGAGACAATTTCAAATATTCATAAAATATACTAATTATATACATAATTATGTAAAACCTATACATTATTTTAAAATTATAAAAAGTGACAAAACTATTTAAAATAATTTAAAAATTTTTTATTTTTTTTTTAATTTTATAAAGTCAATTATTTCAAATCGTTTGAAATTTAAGAAGCTCGATGATTAATATATATTGTGGAGGTCCAAAATTGGGTGTCAACAGATAGTTCATATAAAAAAAACTCAAATAACTACCTGATAATTTAAATATAAAACTTGAAAAAAATAAGATATATTAGATGTATATTTTAAAAACCATTTAGCTCTTTTTGAAAAAAATAAATTAATACAAAATAGTGTCATATGGGCATTGTGAGTTTGTGACATAATAAAAATTCCAACTAAATGGATCAATCGCCTAAAATGGTTAAGTGACTTTGTGGGTTAAAAATATCAATAGTTAAGTGATTTTAAAGTAATATAAAAAAAATTACTTTTAAAATGAAATAACAATAATTGAATAATTTATGAATTATTAAAAAAAAACTCATGGAGTAAACTATCATTAGTTGACGATCTGACTAAATAACTATGTAGCTACACTTCAAAAATAGCTGCTTATAGTTGTGCATTAAGGTTAATGAAATACTTCAATTTTCCAGTGGTTCGATATGAATTCTAATTCAACATTCGATAAATTTTGGTGCTTCTTGAATAATCAAAGAAATTACTGCTAAAAAATTACTACGTAATACTATATTTATGTTGATTCTTTAAATAGATCTGATACATAGCACCTAGCTAAATATCACATGACCCTCTGATTAGACCGTTGACCCCTCGGTTCTCGATAAACTCGATGGTCAACCAATCTAATCAATTTTATACATTTCACTATATTATGATGCATAATATAAATAGAAAATTACTCGCCCTTGTTTCAGTAAACTATATATCACCCATTTTCATGTTGATCGAGCTCATTAAGGAAAAGCCAAGCTGCAAAGATATAGCAAATTAAATGTGTATAAATAACGTATGTTCTCAGTTTCAGGATTTAGGGTTCGGGGTTTAAGATTTGACTACTTTTTAGGTACGTACCATAACTTGAGGCTTGTATCAGAGTCATTGTAGTCCTGATGACTATTGACTAAGCTGCGATTGTTGGTGATGGAGTCTGCTGAATGTCCTTGCTCAATTACATTTTGCCCTTCTTCATTCAATCTTGCCTGCTCATGAATTAATGTGATTTAGGGAGTAATTAATTAGAGAAATTATGCAATTCATTAATTGCAGAATAATTTACTTGTGATTGCTGTTTCAACTGTGAATTCTCTTCCTGGAGTTGAGCTTCCTGCATATTAAGAGCTACTTATAAGGTGGCATGAAATATTTATTATATATACCCTTTTCTACTGTTTAGATCCATCGTTGATCAAAATCATTTTTAAATCACTTTAAAACCTAAGACAAAAATTGAAGGGTATATTTTACTTTGTTTTTCTCTCTATGAATCTAGACACAAACATCACTTACCCGTGTTGAAGCAGTTAATGGCAAGAAAAAATATGACACTATTTGTGAAGGGTAAGAATAAACAGATTAAAATTGTAACACACGTTCTTGAAAGACATAAGTCGTACAAACACAATCAGGTTGAAATATTTACACATGTAGCAGACGCATTTTGTACATACACAACCAACTTACTTAGTTGAAGGTGTCACGTCAGTACAAAAGGTGCACAAAAATCCAAAAAAAATGAGTTCCGAAGGTAATTTGAGCCTAGTTAAATTTAAGTGTGTTGCTGAGATTTCGATCACAATTTAGGGATACTTGTGCATTGTCCCAAAAGTTTTCAAGAATTTATTTCTCCATATTTTCTCATAATCTCAACATATTTTTCCCTATACTTGTTTTCCAAAAACCATACTCGAATTCCAGTCAAATTAAGTTTCTGACAGAATCAAATAGTATTTCCTAATTAAGAAAAAAAAAGTTCTATTGACAAAGTAGCTAGAGAAATCAACATTCAATCAGTTAATGTATGACTTACCTTTTTCTTGAGGGAACTGATCTCTTTCATAAACTTGTCACCCTGAAAGACGCAAGTTAATGGAATCAATGTATGTTGTAGGAACAATTATATACTCCTTTCGTCCCATATTAGTTGATCACTTTCCATTTTGCATAATGCTTAAGAAATTATAAATAAGATGGTAATTTTACTAATTCATCCTTTAAAAAACTTCTTGAGAATTTTATACCCAAATATGAACACTTTAAAAAAGAATGAATTGCAAGGATAGTATAAAAAAAAATTAATTAATGTTTTCTTGGTTTAGTAAGGTGATCAAGTAATATGAAACGAGGTATTATCAATCAAATAAATGCAAAAGAGGAGGGAAATTAAGTAGACAACAACAATATAACCAGTGTAATCTCATTAGTGAAGTTTGGAAAGAGTAAAATGTATGCAAACCTTACTTTTATCTTTGTGGGGTAGAGAGATTGTTTGCCATATAGACTCTCAGCTCAAAAGGAATATTTTTGAAGCATGATTACAAGAAAATATGACAGCAAGATACAAAGCAGATGAAAAAATATATAGTACTGATACACATTGAAGAATGAGAGACAGACTACACAAGTATTAAATAATACTTCTGAGGAGAAAGGGAATTAAGTAAATAGGACCTTAATTTTGAGGACACGACTTATTCCTCCCTCGACTAATTTCTCCAATTTCATTAAATCATCCAAGCCAAGTCCTTGCAGTTCTTCTCCATGTAGTTGCCTAGCATAATGTCATATAATTTGCAATTTGATAGTATTAATTACTACAATTAGGCAAACTTTTGCAGCACGAAGATATATATATATAATGAGATGCGACAATTAACAATGAACGATATCTCTAATTGTAGAACATAAACAATATGTATAATGTCAATCTGTCCAACAATAGTTGCTCATTATTGACTTCACATAGAGATTAAGAAGCAGTGAATGATAGAGGTAATTTTACCATCATCCTTACTAAATATAAGCATCTATATATTGAAAAATGAATATAGTACTTAATAGCAAAGGTAAAATAGACACAACTTTGGTAAACTATTTATTGGTTTTATAAACTGAACAAGTATTGTTGGGCATCTCAAAATAGTATAGTAGACAAATAGAGATGAATGAAGGGAGCATTTAACAAATATTAAAAATGCATCTCTAATTTGTCCAGCAAAAAATTGGATATATCTTTAATTACAGACTTTACAATAATAGGCACATTAAATTATGAATCATACTCAAAATAAAACCAACAATTACCTTAACTCCCGATTCTTCTCCACAAAGTCCCTGCTTAGCATTGCATGCGTTTTCTTCTCGCTCTGGAAAATGAAATATTTGCTTGTGTTTATTAAGTTAGATGGAAATTGAAATGATTATGATCTGTTTGAGCACATTTTTAAAAAGTAAAAAATAATGTTTTTCTCGAAAAGTTGAGATGTTTGATTAAGCTTTTAAGGAAAAATAACTAATTTTAGTTGTAGTCGGAGTTGTGTTTCATAAACTAAAAAAAGTAGTTTTTTTCCGGAAGCACTTTTCAAACATTATTAGACGAGCACAGACTACTATTCTAATATTAGCCATACATAAATTTTCCTAACTTATGAAGAAAAAAAAAGGCGTAGAGCCGTAGACATTGTAATTTTGGGAAACTCTACAAGACGTGTTCAATTTAAGTTGCAACTCTACAGGGTATGTTCAATTCTAACTAGGATTCTTGGAGGCTACTCAACCCTAAACACTAATTCATACCTATATAAAAAATACTCTATTCCCTTGAAAAAACATCTCGAAAATTCCATAAAGAGATCTCGAATATCTCAAATATTCCACAAACTCATGGAATATTCATAAAGAGATCAAATCCAAATCATCTTAATTTGAGAAATACGCCATTAACAACCCTCAAATATTTGAATATCAAGTCCAAATCATCCTAGTTCGAGAAATACGCCACTAACAACCCTCGAATATTTGAATATCAAGTCCAAATCATCCTAGTTTGAGAAATACGCCACTAACGGCCCTCAAATTATGTAGATCAAGTCCAAATCATCCTAGGCCGAGAAATACGCCACAAACGGCCCTCGAATTATGGATAAATATCTTATGAGAGAAGAATCAAGGGATCAACAGAATTGTACCCGCTATATTCGTCAATAAAATTCACGTTTCTTCATATTTTATTGTGATTGTAATTTATTTTTTGTTGCTTTAATTAAAATTTGTTGCAAACCAACGCTTTTCAAAATAAACAAATTTTGAAAAGTTAGGCCAAATAATTTATACACTTGAGGGGAATCTTAGAAGTTTAGTTGGATGATTATCTAAACTTCGATCTTGCTAGTGAGGGTTCAATTCCCCACCTTATAATCCCCTTTCTATACCCTCAATTTTTTTTATAAAAAAAGAAGTTTATACGCTTCATGATCACATATTAACTGTTCATAATATAATATCATTGCCATTAATAATTTATGATGACCTTAGAGAGAAGAATATATTATTTACCAGAAGGTTATAAGAATGCAGCTGTTCTGGATTATCCATACTATCCCTTTCTGACTGCATCTTGTGCTTCTCAATCAGTTGCATCATACTGCGCAAGGATACATAAATAATGAAACAAGCTTGAACATAAACAACACTCAGCCTTCATTGATCAATGATGTGCAAGAAGTTATATAATTGTGTTCGTCATTCCAAACTTTGTACAGGTGAGACTGCTACTAGTTTCCCTAACCAAAATTTAAATAATTACATAAAAAATGAATATAGGCATGTTTGGTTTTCTTGATCCTGAAAATTTTGTATTCCATTCGTGTAGTTAATTAACTGTTTATAGCAGGTTGTGTAACATATTTTCTAAAGTGCAATTAGTGTTAGATGACCTAATTATATATATTAATTAAATTCAGCACTATTATTTTCCACCTTCTTATAATAATTAACTTATATGGGTACTAATTATTGATCTTGACATAACTTATTTGAAAATTAATAACCAAACAAGAAATAAGATGTACTAAATTTTTATCGTCCCTCATATCAAACAAGCTTAATAGTTTAAAAATTATTTACACGGTTATCCTCTTCAGAATTTTTCGATATTATTTTCAACTCTACTCTCACACCCCTTCCTTCTGTTGGAGAATATTTCACTTTTATAAGTTGTTGTGTAAGCCGAATAATGTCATGGGATAGAGAATATAAATAGACAACTATTGAATTTTTTTATTTTTTTTTTAAAATGAAAAAAATTACACCTTTGAAGCATGTCAAATCATCTCCCTAGATATCTATATTTATAAGTTTTTTTCATTTACTCTTTTAGTCAATTTAGTTATCTAGTACAATACTCCAATCATCTTTTGCACATAAGCTTAACAGATCAATGATAAATTCTAACGAAACAAAAGCTAAGAGTCATAAAGTGGTGGTCAAACTAGCTATCACTATAAAAAAAAAACCCCAAATTGCCAACAGATTTTACTAACAACTTAAGTTGGTTAGTATTCTACTAACAAATTACCAACATATTTCTAACTGAATTATATTTTAAAACTTAACAACAAAATTCTAACAGATTACCAACTAATATCTTACTAACTAAGTATTTTAGTTGGTAAATACAACGGGAAAAAATAGCGCCAAATTTAGCAACATTCTTTCAATGGATTACTAACTGAAATATTACTAACGCACACCTTTTGTTGGTAATATTACCTACGAAGTATATATCAGTTGGTAAATATGACAAAAAATTGTTTATATAATTTATTAACATATTACCAATGAATTACTAATCAAACATTTACCAACGGTAAGATTGTGTTGCTAAATTTACCAACCAAATATAAATGTGTTGGTAAATTAGTAATGAAATGTAATTTGTTGGTAAACTTGCCAACCAATATCCAATTAGTTGGAAATTTTGCCAACGAATAAAGATTGTATTTAGTAAATTACTAACATCATTAAAATAGTTGGTAATATACCAACCGTTCATTAATCCATTTGTAAAATTTACCAACATATTAATTATTAGTTGGTAATATTACATATGAATGTTTAGTTGAGTAGTAACTATTACCAACTGTGATAAAATTTATTGGTAAATTATTAATTACTAACTTATATTTGAATAGTTGGTAAATTTACCAATTGAAGTTAAATTTTTTGGTAAATCGGCATCTAGTATTGAGGCTTTCATATTCAATTTGTGTCGTTAGGCATTTTAACTTTTAAATTTTAGCCAAAACTTGACTTTGGTCAATATTTTTGGTAAACGTGCTCAGATTAGAACTTTGTCATTGTCATTAGCTTCGAAAGGTCATTTTTAATCTAACAGGAAGGTTGGTTCAAGTTTTGAGGCTTCCATTTTTTGTTTGTGCCGTTAGGTGTTTTAAATCATATGTTTTGGTCAAAAATTAACTTTGGTCAATATTTTTGTGAACGTGCTCAAATGAGAATTTCATTAGTGTAATTAACTCCAAAGGTCATTTTTTATCTAATAGGATGATTTGTTCAAGTTTTGAGGCTTTCATTTTTAATGTGTGCCGTTAGGTGTTTTAACTTATAAATTTTGGCCAAAATTTTTATCAAAATTTAACTTCGGCCAATATATTTTATAAATGTGTTCAGATGAGAATTTTGTTAGTGTAGTTAGATGCGGAAAGTTATTTTTGATGTAATAAGATAAAGGGTTCGGATTTTGAGGCTTCTGTTTTTAGTTTGGCAGTTAGGCATTTTAACTTTTTAAGTTTTGGCCAAAATTTCACTTTGGTCAATATTTTTGGTAATCGTGCTTGAATTGAAATTTTGTCACCATGGTTAGCCATATAATTTCAGTTTGGTCTCATAGGATGGTTGGTTCGGGTTTTGAGACTTTTATTTTCAGTTTGTGTCATTAAGCGTTTTAACTTTTTACTTTTGGCTAAAATTTGAATCAGGTCAATATTTTGGGAAACATGCTCAAATTTGAATTTCGTCAACACGATTAGCTCTGGAAGGTCATTTTTCGTCTTATAGGATGGTTGGTTTGGATTTTGAGGTTTTTAATATTGAGTTTGTACCGTTGGGTGTTTTAACTTTTAACTTTTGGCCAAAATTTGATTTTGCTTAACATTTTTATAAACTTGCTCTAATGAGAATTCCATTAGCGCGATTAGCTTCGGAAGGTCATTTTTATATCTAATAGGATGGTTGGTTCAGGTTTTGAGGCTTCCATTTTCAGTTTGTGTCGTTAGGTGTTTTAACTTTTAAGTTTTGGCCAAAATTTAGATTTGGTCAATATTTTTGGTAAATGTGTTCAAATTAAATTTTGATATAATGATATGTGTCATATTGAGATTAATTTAACTTGTTATCATAGATTTTGCATTGTTTCATTCAAATATGATTTATAAAATTGATATTAATATTTTTGGATTTATATTCATGCTCTTAGATTTTTAAATGCAATAAATTAATAAATATTTTACAATTGGATAATCATTCAGTTAATAATATTTTCAACATATTTTCAATCAATTACCAACCTAACATTGAACTTGAATGATACATTACCAACAAACTAACTATCAATTAGTAAATTTATTAGAAAAACAAATAATCATACTAACGTATTTAAAAAATTTTACTAACAAGGGTTGTGGTGGAGTGGTAAGGACTCCTTCATCCTTAACCAAGAGGTCTCGGGTTCGATTCCCCTTGGGTACGGATTCACCTTTGTTAGGGCGCGTAGAGGTCTTGGGTTCGATTCCCCTTGGGTACGGAGTCGCCTTTGTTAGGGAGCGCTTTACCCCCCATAAATTTTTTGTTACTAAAATTGTCAACCAATTACCAATATATCTAGAAAAGTTTACAATCAGACATTTGTTACTATAATTACCAACGGAATCGAATAATGAAGAAAAAAATTTACTAACTCCTTTTTGGTTGGTAAGTTTACCAACAAATTAAAATCGGTTGGTAATATTTACCGACGAGCCTTTTAGCAACGAATTAATATAAGTTGGCATTTGGTTGGTAACTCAATTTGCCAACCAATTTGATCAATTTACCAATGAATTTTTTTATTGGTAATTGGGGTTCCTTTTGTAGTGTATGTTGTATGGAAGGACAATTAATTGGCAAGAACTTTCACATTCAAAAATTGAAAGTAGCAAAAATGAGAATGATTGAGATAGAGTGTGGATATAATAGGAGAGATATGATTAGAAACAAAGATATCTGAAACAAGATGAGAGTGACTCTATGATGAAAGAGTTAAGACTGAGATGGTTTAGACATGCATATGAAAAGGATCGGAGATGCATAAATGTCTCAGTGAGGAGGTGTGAGATGTCAGCTATAGTGAAAATGAAGAGAGCTAGGTCGAAGAAGTATTGAGAAGAGGTAGGGTTCAATGTCAAACATCCCACCACCATGGAATTAAGGTGAAAATGTGTGTTATGAGCCAATATTTATCAAATGGTTAGAATATATATCCATTTTTTATCTTTGGCATTTTACATTTTCCTATTTTAACGCAAGAAGATCAGTAGCAAAATATGGGTAAGAGAAGACTATTTGGAGGTATAAATATCTCTGGACAAACAGTGAAACTTATTCCCAGACAGCAAATGAGGCATCATAGCCAGTTTTCAGTTGTGCAGCACCAAAATCGAATTTCAGCTTTAGTGGACGCACTTCAAGGGATTTTTGAAATAGAATATATGTACTTATGTCTATTCTTTGCTCAGTATATGTAAAATGTACCAATTCATCACATCATTCTTCATCTTGTTGCGGAGGTTAAGATTTATGTCTTCCTTTCTTATATATTACATTTATTTGAATTTGTATATTAGTTTGCACATCATGGATCTTTTTGGTGTAATTATGAGTCACTAAAACTGGGGAAAGGGAAGAAAATGCTCAATAAGTCAAATATGAAGGGCGTAATTAAAAATGAGCTTCACTTTTTAAGCTTCTTATTTACCTAAAGGAGTCACATATATTGTCATTAATTAACATCTTTGAGCTAATACTATTGTTTTCGAATATTAAGC
Source organism: Solanum stenotomum (assembly GCF_019186545.1). Classification (NCBI taxonomy): domain Eukaryota; kingdom Viridiplantae; phylum Streptophyta; class Magnoliopsida; order Solanales; family Solanaceae; genus Solanum; species Solanum stenotomum. Next base: position 4,538,536 of record NC_064282.1, read on the forward strand.
TAAGAAATACGTTTATTTTTCTTATGTGGTTACAAGCATATAGCTCAGTAAAGATTTTAAGTATGAGTTCACTTGGTCTATGCTATGTATTTTATTTCAATCAAATTGATAAAGATTCAATCAACTTGAACTGCTTAGTAAAGATTGTGGTAAGTCGGTGGGGAACCATAACATAAGATCACTACTTTTATAGACAAGCTAAGTCCTTACGAAATGCCATCATTCCAAATGAGGTGATCCAAAAGGACTAAACATAAACTACCCGCTAAGAAAATGGTAGTAAAACAAGCAAATCCAAGAGAGGAAATCAGTTTTGATCAACACAAGATGCCTGTACAAACTAAACATCCTTTTGAAATTGAAATTAAGTGATTGGTATGGAAGAAAATATTTTCTAGTATCTTTTCATAACAAAATTTTGGAAAACATTTTCTATAATAAAGTTCCTTAAAAATAAGGAAAATGATTTTCTTACATGGAAGTAGAGAAAATAAATTTTATAAATGACATTATATGTTTATTGTATATCCTCCTCACTCACCCAAAGCCCCAACCCCTATCCCTTGACCATCCTACCCCCGACATCCTCGAGGCCCCACTCCTCACCCCTATAGGGGTTTTGCTAAATTATTTATAAATGCTTTTGAGATAACATTCTTTTGCTTACTCGGCAAACTAGAAATAAGTGAAAAAAACAATTTATTTTTCAAGAATACATTTTCCATAAAAAATACTGTCCTTCGTACCAAACACATAATATTGTCGACATTTGAATCCTCTACATACAATGACACTAGTTAAAAACTTATCACCGTTCGTACACAGATAATCTAAGAGAAAATTTCAAGATTATGTCATACATTAATCACAACAAAATTATGCTGCTTTTGCTGTACTTATGACGTAGATCTTATTAAATTAAGAAGTCGTGAAAATCCAACCTATGATTATATGTGTTAATTTATGCAGACGTATTTTAAATAAGATTCAAGTACAAATTAAAGCTCTAAAAGATCTCGTACGGTAAAAATGACATTAAATCCAAGCATTATTTTCTTTTAAATAGTTTATAAACAAATTGCTTTAAAACATACATTTTATGAGAAATTCTTTTATAGTAATATCAAACACACCAAATATGGCATTATCAATCTTACTAGCTTTTTTTCCCCCAAAACATTTGGAACTCTCCAAAAATCTGACAGTCAAGAAAAGTAAGAGATTTTTCTGACACACAAGTCATGGGCTTTTTATAACTCCCAAATTAAATATAAAAAACTTTTCATTAATTAGTGAAACAAACAAGTAACCAATAAAAAGAAACTAGACCATAATCATATGTACTACAAATTGGTTTGTAAGTAGTTATTCATTCGTTTTGTTATAATTTTATGAATAATTACTACTAGTCCTTGAAATTAGACCAGAAATATTATTGTAACCACGAATACGATCGATTGGATTGATTTCCCATATGGTCAACTAAATAAGAAATTAAAAAAAAAAAGCATACCTGGAGCTTGAATACTCAAAAAGTTTTCCAGTAGCAGAGAAAACAATGAGTCCAATATCAGCATCACAAAGAGTTGAAAGCTCTTGAGCTTTCTTAAAAAGCCCTCTTCTTCTCTTTGAAAATGTCACTTGTCTTGCTGTCAAATTGTCTATCTTCTTGATCTGGATTTTTTGTCTCACCATTTTCTTTCTTCACCCTATATCGTTCAACGGATAAAGACTAATTAATATCATGTTCACACCGATCCGATTCAAATTAAAGTCAAACATTATTACTTGAGCATATAAAACTATAGATCTTCGACAAAAATAAAGAATAAAAATACACTGGATAAAATTGACTATAATCAGGACAAGAATCTTTTTTTTATATATATTATCTTATTAATTTTTTCAGAATGTTTGTAACTCTTCTAATGGATAAGGAGTTTTTTTTAAAAAAAATAAAATTAAGAAACTTGTGAACTACTTAACAATTTATAGAGAAGAAAAAAAGTGTGTTAATTATTAATTAACCCTAGAAAAGAGATAGAAAATAAAAGAAAGATTTAAGGGAAAGAAACCTGAAATTTGCAAGAAATGGAGAAGAGATCTGAAGTTGTGAGCTGAAGAAAAGTGAAGAGAGATTTTTAGAAGCAAAAAAAGCTGTGTTTATTACAATAGAAAGAGAAAAAGTAATTAGGGTATTTTGGTTACAGGAGTAATTGTACTACACATTATCTAGGAATAGTTACACCAATAATATATGGAGAGAGAAACAACATCATAAAATCAGCCAATTAAATTTAAGTTTTCATTTTTTCCCAATATATATAACTCTCTCCATCTCAATTTAAACATACTTCAACGTGATATAGAATTTATGAAAGATCAATAGTTGAAACTTGTGATCTAAAATATTTTAAGTGATAGATATTTATGTGAATATAAATCATTTTAATAAAAATAAAAGGAGTATTTTAAAATTATATTGTTACAAATATAAAAAATGTTTTTTTTTTTTTTAATAAAAGGAGCATTTTAGAATCATATTGTTACAAATATAAAAAATGTTATTTTTTTCGAAACAGACTTAAAAAGAAAATGAATTACGTATACAAATTGGGGTGGGAGTACTTCCTTTCGTTTTCTTTCTTTTCTTAGGATTTTTTTTTCCTTTTTGCTCGACTTTGAGTTAGGGTGAGTCTTTTACGAAGATTCCTTTAATTGCCAAAAATACCAACCGAATTCCCATATATAGCCAAGCACACTGTAATTTTCCGTTTTCTTTCCTCTAATAGTAATTCGATAATAATAAATATCATTCCATTCCCTCCATCATTTTCACTTCTTTGCTTTTTGTTTGGGATTGATTTAAGAAAAGAAAAAAAAGTGTGTGTCACATAAATTAGAATAGAGTGATTGTTTTTTCTTTCCATAAAAGTTATTTAAAATGATTTTAAACACGAAAATCGCACAATTTAAAAATACTCAAATACATTAAAATGGTAGAGAAAAGGGAATAATATGAAGGATTGTTTACTTTCTTCATGTGAGTTTGGGTTGGCGCTTTTAAATTGAATATTTATTTATTCTATTTTTAAAAAGAGTAAAAATTGAGTTATACATTAGAAAGTTAGTATTTTCAAGTGATGTGATTTTTGTGTTGGTATACTCAAATTTTACTGATTTTTGTGTTGGATTTGATAGATAAATGACTTTTAAAAAGATATAATATGTTATTGTTATGTGACTATTTGTGAAGTTTACCCTTTTAATACATAGTGGCTCATTTTTTACACCTGAACTTAAACATGTTCAAATATAAAAAAAAACAATTCATACTAGGTCCGTACAAACAGGGGCGGCTCAACGTAATCGGAGGCCTAAAGCGAAATCTTAATTAGAGGCCTAAAATCTAAATAACCTTCACATGCATTTATTTAAAATTTATTTTCTCTTACATTTTTAAATGCAAAGTATTACCTAATATTTTTTTTTATATATAAATGATTTATTCGATTTCTTTTTCAATTATTAGTTTTAAATAAGATTTTATTAATTCAACGTTGAAAAATATTATTTTACTCGGGCAATCATTATATGAATTGTTNTTGTTATGTGACTATTTGTGAAGTTTACCCTTTTAATACATAGTGGCTCATTTTTGAAACCTGAACTTAAACATGTTCAAATATAAAAAAAACAATTCATACTAGGTCCGTACAAAGAGAAGAAATAAAACTAATCTGGACCTGATGTGTCCAAACCTTGATGATTTAACATGGTAAAGATGTAAATTGAAGAATTACTACTTACGGTACTAATTAATTATGATTTAGTATCATATAAAAGATATTAGTCATCTATTATTTAGTAGATATAGAGACGTATCTAGAATATATGACACGTATTCAATATAATCTAATAGTTTTGTTCAAATCTTATATATATATATAGAATTCTACATTGTTTCGTTAAGAGATAGGTAGTCTCTTTAAAATTACTTGAATAATCCTTACCTCTACTTACATAGTATCAGGGCAGGATACATTCCAAATTTCATGATTTCCAATATTGGGCCTCCAGAATAAATTGTTCACGCTCTAGATATCTAGCTCTCAGAGAGATAGGTTGAAGAGCCCCTTTTTGAACTACCTTTCGGAGTAAGTTAAAGCTCAAAAAATCTATTTCTTTACCATAGGTATAAAAACGTAAATTCAAAATCAGCTAGTTATGATAACACTTACAAGGGCATTGTAGATACTATTATTTGAGCAGTTTCAATTTATTTGATTCACTTTAATATACAAGAAATAAAATAAAATAGTGAGTAGAAAAGATGAGATAAATGTGTGGGTAAGATAAGTGGGGAAACTTTACCGTACAGGTGACAGGTGAGAGATGAGAGATGAGTGGAGAAATATGAAGACGAAATTTATGACTTTATTGTACCCTCGTACCTGTCAATGCTCCCCACTCTCTTCGTTTAATCTTACACAACCCACGCACCTTAGGGTCCTACGTACAAATAAATACATGTAGTTTTCTTTTCCAGCTGACCTCATACCCACTTGCTCTACTCACCCAAAATATAGTAGTAGTAACCAGCAAATTCCAAAATCCATATATATATGGGGAGTACAACATTCAACTTTTAAAAAAAAAAATTATTTTCTTATATATGATATGTAGTGCTGGGGTTTTAAAATGTTGATTCTTTGCTCCATCTTTAATCTACCATGTTATTAATGATTTCATTTATATAATAATGATAGATAAATTCAATTTCATTCAATTTATTCCTTCACTAGTAAATTTAGTCGCGCTACGCGCGTTCTGAAAAAAATTTAAATTTATGATTTTTTTTTATAAAATTAAAATATTAAAAATGTTTTAAAGGTTCTTTTTGAACTTCAAATCCAAATAAATGAGACTAAAAAATTCTTACACTTGAATTTGTAATTTAGATTATTTTTAAAAAAAAATGTAATTTTGATTTAATTCTTGAAATATTGATTTTATCTGAAAGAAAAGAATAAGCAAAAAGACTCTTTAAAATTTATGACTTTATTATTCATTTGAATGCATTTTTATAGGGTTATGACGTGGTAAATGAAGGAAAATATGCATTTACAGTAGATAAATAAAATAAAGATCTGTAAGGATTAACTTAAATTTGCTTCCACTAAAATCATGTTATTTTTTCTAATATAAATGCATAAAATGTAGAACTAAATGAAAAATAATATTAAAATAATTGATCTATCAAGAAAAAAAATGAGATTATTAGAATTTTCATTCTGGCCTCCTACAGATTTTGCTTTATAATATTTACCTTTTAAAATTTATAATATTACATTTATCTTTCTTGTTTTAATTATTTTAACACTTCTTTTGACCTAGTTAATATAAATTATTATTATCCCATTTATTTGTTTGGATTAATCTAACTCAAAAATCTCGATTAAAGAATCTTCTAAGTAGCATCACACATATAAATAGAATTTTCACTCTAGCCTCCTATATATTTCAATGAAATATTTGATGAAGTGAATAAATGAACAATCTTTAATCTCCATACGAAAAGTATTATTATAACCCTTTTTAGGAAGTGTTCTAATTTCAACCTATTACATTAGGTGATTTTATTGTGGGAAGAAAATAATGCTTTCAGTTGTTCATCACCTTTTTTTTCTTTTACTAACCATTAAAGACAAAATTATTAGACTATTTACCATAATAGTGCATTTATAATTTTTGAAAGGATTAATAAATCATACTTGCCGAATTTTGAGGAAAATGTGAGTTATGGAGATACTTTTTAAAAATAATATAATTGCAAAAAGAGTCAAGAAAAGTATGGGGAAAAAAGTTTGATCATAGCAAGGTGTCACATTACTTTATTTATACATAACTTTATTATATAGAGAGAGATTATACAAATATTAATGTTTAATTTACGTATTTTTTGTGATTCTGACATCTTCTATGATTTTTTTAAAAAACATTATATGAAAAAAACATTACAACTTAAATACGTAATGACTGAATTTAATTATGTATGTGAATTTAATTATGAAAAAACAGAAAGAGAAAAAAAATTATAAAGAAGAAAAGAACATGATGTAATATTTTGGGAATGTAAACTTGATATATAACCGTCTTTGTGTATTTTATTTTTTTAGTATAAATTGGCTACAATTATGTTTGATAATGTTGATATATTTTCTCATTTTGATAGAAAAAAATAAAATAAAAAAAGTTATAAAATGAAATTGGAAATAATGAAATGGAAATTCTTTGTTAGCTCTCCTCCTTTTCATTTAATTTAAAATATTTACAAACATAATTACAATGTGTCAACAATCATTTTAATCTCTAATTAAATTGAAAAATTAATGTATATTAATGACTATGCATTTTATTTTTCTTTCATACTCATTTGCTATCACTTATCTCCCTTCAAATTTGTTATTCGTGTGCCATCATAATGCCATTGTATGTTATCACAATTTTTTTGTTTTCTCTCTATATATACCGTAAAGGAGATTCCCAAGTTGTTCTCAAGAGTCAGATTAGTTTAAACATATTTTTTCATATTGATAATAATTAGTAAATAGAAATTGTTTCAATAAAATTAAAATAAATGAGATAAGGTAATATCATAAATCACAAAAACAAGAGAGTATTATGAGACAAACATGAACAGAGATCTTTGAAATTATTCAAAGAAAAAACGTAAAAAAAAAGAAAAAGAATAAATAAGTACACACTCATTGTTAGCTACGAACCTCTCCCTTAGAACAACCTGCTAAAGTAAAAATAAAAGAGCAAAATCTAAATTTAAGAAATAAGAAATTAGGAGTATAAACAAATTGCACAGTACAAGTATAGAGAACAAAGGTATAACCATCTAGAAATGAAAAGATAACCCAGTTAAGAATAAAAATCCACAATTATATTGAGATCTTTATTTTTCACTTACCTTAAACTTTATATAGCAATATATAGATTTTTTTCCCACCAACAATGTGTATCCTGCATTAACAACAAAAAAGAACAAATCAACAACCAAAAGAACAAGAAAAATAAATTATTTTTTATACTACATATAAAAAAGTAAAAATGAGATTATGTAGAATGATATATTTTCATCCATTGATATATAAGTAAGAAAAAGAAGGATGTCCTTTGGAAGGAGAAGGGGTGAATTAATTGGCAGTTACTTTTTTTTTTTTTAATTCAGCAGTTACTTAATTTTTTTAATAACTTTAAAGGTTGTTAAAGATTTAATTTAAATAAAATAAATAGAGAGATGAGAGAGAAAAAGCCAAAAAATCACAAAAAATTAAATGAATGTTATTCTTGATCTATGAAGTGTGCCACATCAGCGGCCTTATGTTCCTGCTTTATATTAATATATAGATTTGAAAGTGAGACGACGGCAGGTGGAGGTGGAGGGTAGGTACGACACAATGTGCTCGACTTGTTTTTTTTTAATTTTATTAATTATTATTTTCAAGGAGCTTTTTTAAAAAAAAAAAAGAAGATATTTTTCATAAATTTTGACGAGAAAACACACTCTAAGCTACCAGTTGGCCGTATATTTGAATTTGAAATATTAGTTTCTAATTTTATATTTTTTAAAATTTCAACATCTGGTTGGACATATATTTTATTTAGAAATTTTTGAACCTTTTTGAGTGAGAGAATAATTTCCTCAATTTTTGGTATGTTCTCTCTCTATATATATATATTGCATATCAAAACCTTCAATTTTATTTTTTTAAAAAAACTTAAAATTGATTTGCCCGGTTGAATAGATTTTTTTTAAAATTATTGACACCCTTAATAAAACATTCACACAATATATAATCCTATGCTTGGCTAGAAAGATTAGAAAAAAAGAATTCTAGTTCATAACTTATGCAGTGTACAATTGATCGTAAAACAAAACAATTCATGCATAATTTTATTTAGTGCTTGGTTGGCATGAATATATTTAGAGACTAAATAAGAATTATTTACATCACAATTTTTTGTAGTTTTTGTGCTTATTAATTTGATTGGATTTATCTATTTTCCGTGAAAGGAAGCATATGCATATATCCATCAAAAGGGTAAATAGTATTTATCAAAGTATATATTCGAATTTTAATAACTTATAATCGAAAATTTTGTTATCTGCGCCTGAGATTTTGTGTCTCCTTTATGAGGAGGGGACCATTTAGTACATACACCAAGATAATATCTTAATAAGAAATACAAAAAGTCTGATTAGTCATAATTAAACTACTAATATTTTGATACCAATTCATTGGTGCAAACTATCTGTCTATTTGGCCATTAGGGAAGTTAATGAGAGCGCCGAAGATTCAACTTAATTTAATTGACTTTTAATTTAGCTAATGGGCTACAAGATCTTCGAACGCAACGTCATCAAGATATTTTTAACACCTTAAGAAATTTTAGGTTCAAGTTATGAAAATGAAAAAAATATCTACTAGTATCAAACATAAAATGGAAATATTCACCTACCGCCACCCCTTCACCAACAAAAAAGAAAGAAAAAGGAAATCATATGTTGAAGGACAAAAACTAGTGATATTGTCTGTATTCCCTTTTATTTTATGGATATCTTAAGAGTGCAACGTAATCTTTTGAATGTAGTAATATTAAATTAATGATGTGTACATCATACGAAAAATATTACCATTTAAGTTTTGTGATTTTAAGCATGTCATGAATGTAATTTCTACAGGGATGTAAATGAATATACTTATTAATCATAAAAAAAATTAATCTAAGATTTTAATTTGATTAGTTCGATATTTAAAGTTTTCAACATTAAATTTCATCATATTTCTTAACTTATGTTTTTATCTTTCTTTCTACTTTAGGAGAATCAATAGTTTTATCATGTACCCTGGTTAATCTTGAGCAAGCCTTACTTGTCTATTTATGAATTCAAATCTTATAGTTATCGAAGTTTTATTATTTTTCACACACATATATATATATGTTTCACAAGTATGTAAATAGCTGGAAACTTAGAATAGCTAGGCCTATATCCCCTACTTTAGGAATGGGCTTTGGTCCATCTGCTTTGTAGTCACAACTCAGGACATCTTTTAAGGCCCAATGCTTTGCAACTGCTGACTACAATTAGTGTAAGATATTCTTGTTCCTTAATAGCATTTTATTTAGGGAAAATTGTATGAAATAACAAACTATTAATTCAAATTAAATATTATAGTCATAGTTTAATTTATTTGTAATTCGTAGCAAACATCCCATTTTTTTCCATCTGGTTCGGTATACAATTACTCATTTGGTATACAAATGTATAAAATGCATTTGTGTTTGTATAAAACGAGAGAAAAATGTATATACAAATACAAATACATATATTTTCGTCTTACACACTTATAATTATATAAATACAGATATTATACAACTTACAATGTATAAATGAATTTATACAAAACAGAACAATTTGTATAAAATTGAATATATCTAGCGAATTATACAAATCAAAAGCTCTATAACAAACATAAAAATTTTTATGGAGCGCAATTATGCAAACTATAGCTATAACATACAAATTTGATTTTTATGTTTGCTATATGTGAAAGTTGCTCTTTTATTTAAGGAAAATTACACGTATAAGCAAATATATACTAGTAATTAGTTAACATAGCTATAGTTTACGTTAATTACAATTCGCGACCTACTTTTAGCTATAATTACGCGGCTCAGCTTTTTAGTTTTGTATAATTCGCACGTTTGTATAATTCAGAATTTGTATAATATAATTTGTATAACTTTTGTATAATTCGAAATTTGTATAATATAATTTGTCTAACTCTTTACACTTACGATGTTTGTAATTGTATGAATTTGTTATTTCGAGTTTATACAAAAATAACTGAATTATATAAATGTACCCGCGAATTATACAATTGAGGTAGTTTAAACTATAGCTACAGTCCGTAAATATGCAAACTACAGCTATGGAGCATAATTAAGTTTATTATAGTGGATAAAATTCCCCTATTATTTATCAAGAAAATGGAACATTTTGCAACTTAAAAATATTTCTGAAATATTGGCATAAAGGGTTTTAAAAAAAACTCCAATACTTGTTGACATTCAATAGTTGGCAGAATATATTCCCCACACAGACCTTGTGCTCAATAGAAGGGAAAACTAAGCACACCAAAATTAACCAACAAAAATAAGGCCTGTTGAGTAAAACTTTCTTCATATAGCCATGGACTTGAATTTGACATGTAAAAAAGAAGACAAAGAGTTGGATCGGTTGATAATGGATGATCAACTTGACAAGCTCTATCAAGCTTTTAATAATTATAAGAAAAAGAAGTCCATAGATGATGTAGATCCTAAAGACTTTATGGACAATTACTTTGCGCAAAATAATTATGATTATCTTCACTATGATGCACAATCCAGTATTATGCAGATTTCTAGGGACTTTGAAGTGTTTGAAAGTACAGAGTTGCCTTCAACAACCAAAACATCAATAGATTTCAATAATAATATGGATCAATTGGAAGAAAATGTAGACGAGTTTGAAAAGATGATCGAAGAAATGAACTCTAGCAATGTGCATCCATCTAACAATCCTTTTGGATGCTATAGTAACGTTTATGAAGGAGATGGCATGGCAAATTATGATACTAGTAGTATTATGCAAATTTCCAATGATTTTGAAAGAAGAAAACTCACTCCAGCAACAAAAACATCAATAAATTTAAATGAGAATATTGATCAATTGGGAGAAGATGTAGTTGAGAGTCCTGAAAGGATGAATGAGGAAATGGCCTCGCAATACACAAGTATTAGCAATGCACATCATGATTCCTCGAGCCCTGTTATTAGGTACTTCTTTTGTGGCCAAACAAAGGCTAACAACCATCTCAGAAAGAGACAGAAGAGGAAATACAGAGGAGTCGTCATGAGTGAAGAACAAAGGCTTCTCAAAATGGCTAAACAAAAAATTAAAAACAGAGAAGTTGCTGCTAGAACACATGAGATGAGACTGGTAATTAAGCTATTTAATTTTCATGACTTTCTAAATTTTGACACTCTCATTCGATTCGATCCTTTGTTTTTGTAAGGCTCGTGAAGCATATTTGGAGTCTCAACATTTGGAGCTTCTCATGGAGAATGATTTCTTGAAAAAAATGGTTATGGTAAAATTTATTGACGATAATTCTACACTATTTTTGTATAAATATGATACTTAGACCTAATTCAACACCAAAACTAGTTCACAAGAGAGGATTTACCTAAGTTCACATGAACAGACCACTAGGTCATTCCTCAGCCAATGTGTGACGTTAACCCACTCTAACACCTCATTCACGCTCTGGCCCAACTAGAGCAAGGATTAGGCATGAAGGGTATGTTAGAGTGGGTTAAAGTTTCATATTGATTGAGTCTGCTTATATGAACTTGGACAATCCTCTTCTCATAAACTAGCTTTTGGGATTGAATTACTAGGTCCAAGTATCATATGTTTACAATTTTGTTATTTCAACTTGAATTAAGTATTAGTTTATTAAAGAACTTTCACATCACTTTCTCTTTGTTAACCAGTTTTTGGAAGATCATAAGAGAGTAAATGTGCCGCCTGAACCATTGAGGAGGACCATCTCAGGACCAATGTTGATCCAATGACATTAGTGTACATGGAATTGAATGGAAAATAAAAAGTTAGGTACACGAAGAACACAAGAGGAAACGCAAGAAATTTTGTTTTTTTTTTAAACAAAAACCTATCCTTTGTTTGGGCTTACTACTACTATTTAGTATCGCAGAAATATTGATTACGAATATTTTTCATTTAATTGCACATTTCCTAATTATTTAATAATAGATTGGTCTTCTTAATTTTTGTTTTTCAAATAGATTTAGTTATATCTTTAGCAATTGATTTTACACTTAGTTGGGTACAAGTTCTTTAAAAGCGTGTGGCATAAATGGCGAAAAAATTATTTATATTAAAGGATAACAAAATTACAGATTAGCACAAATTGAAGTAAAAGTGCAAATGACCCAACTCCTTACAATTTTTTTAAATAAAAATTGCAGACCGTAAGACTTTGGTTCAAAGTGACCGATTAATATTGGCACCACTGAGCTTCATCTGTTTAATTTTTTTTTCACACTTTTCAGTACATGCGTGTTTCATAAATGTCATCAACCCAAAAAAAGGTCATTCATAGCAAATCACCATATTTTGGGTGGTTTTAATTTTTGTCCTTCAATAGTTAAAAGGGAATTTTTTTTTAGGAATCACATAGTTTTAATATGAAATTACAATCTATCCCTATTTAGTTTGTAATTACATTAATCCCTGAAAAAGTAAAACAAACCGAATACATAATATATAGCTCGGTTACATTAAAAACTAGCTCGGATATATTATAAAATAAACCGGATACATAATATGTAGCTCGGATACATTATAAAATAATTTAGAATTAGGAGAAATAAGGGATTTTAGAGGTTTTTAGAAATAGAAGGGAATATTAGAAATAAGGGAAACATAAGAGTTAAGACGTGTATTTCAGTAATTTTTCCAAAAAAGAAAGGTGGTCTGATAGATTCATGATATCATAAATTATATATCTATTCGTATCATAATATATCACAAGTTATGTCATAAAAAGTATAATAAATTATGTCGTATTACATTACTTAATTTCCATAGAACTTATATCGAGCAGAGCAAAACTTAGTTCCTACATAATAAAAAATTCTCTAAACTTATGCCGTGCGAATTAAACCATAAATGAGAGCACTTTGATCTATAAATTTTATGAAATAAGAAGCAAAAGACAAAAAATAAGGGAATGACCATCATATTTGTGAAAAAACTTGAAAACAAGAATGGGCTTGGATCAATCTGTACCGGGCCTTGCATCATCTAAAGTGGGCCGAAACTTCAACTTCAAAATAAAAAAGTATAAATTATAGGAACCACATATTATAGTACTAAATAACATCCTTTCTTTTCTAGTTTTTTATTTACCAAAAATTCCTTAAAAATGATGTTTGCGGGATACATAGCGTTGTGCACGGGATACATTAGGTTTGATACATTCCACATAGCGGGATACATAGTGTTGTGCACGGGATACATAGCGTTGTGCACAAGATACATTAGGTTTGATACATTCCACATAGCGGGATACATAGTGTTGTGCACGCGATACATAGCGTTGTGCAAGGGATACATTAGGTTTGATACATTCCACATAGCAGGATACATAACGTTGTGCACCGGATACATAGGTAAATAAGGAATTGTTGAAATTTTTGAAATAAGTAGGGATAAATGGATATTAAAGTAAGTAAAGGTGTGTAGTTAAGTAATTTGTCCAAATAATATTTTACAATTGTAAGCTTGCAGATTGATGGCAGAATGCCAACGCTTTGTTTATCATGTTTCACTGAATTTCGTTAAAACAGATGAAATATCTTGATTTAATTGTATATTAAGTAGTATATAATTAGGAATAAAATGGGAGATTGAGTGAAAGTCATATTGATATAAAATGCAACCGTTACAAGTTGTGATTCTTAACTATTATTTGACCATAACTTCTTCTAGCTTCTTTTGTCGCTACCCAAAAAAATTCTTTTATAAATGAATTCAATTTTATATGTATACACTTCTTTATTTATTTATACAATACATTTTAAGATTTATTCTTAATTGATTAACCGATAAGGTATATAAAAACACTTAGACTAAAGGTTTCACTTCATTTCTCATATATCTCTTGCTCAATAGTCAATTCTAAAAAGTTTCTCCCCAATGGTACAAACAAGAAGCAACTTCATGTATCACAATCAAAATTTGGCCATTTTTAAGTGGTTAACGATCAATAATCGATATCTTAATAATTTATAATAGTTTAACATATCTACAAATTGATAATCGATAAGACGAATCGATAACATTCAAAATTGAATTAAACCACACGATTAACACTCATACATCTAAAAGTTGGACTAATATGTAACCAAATAGATCAGTGAAATTTTTGTCAAAATATATTTCAAAACAATATTTGATAATAACCATAATAAAGATAACGAAAATTTTATTAGATAGTTATACATATTATAAAAATACAAACAGAAAAAATTAAACTTCGTAAGTATTAAACGTGTTTGAATAATTAAACATTTTTTAGCCAATTTTAATTCAAATAACTTTTAAGCAATTCAATAACTTATTCATTTTAATCTGCTCAAATTAAATTCATCCCGCCTTTTTTTGACACTCCTAATTGTTATGGTTGCTAAATGATACTCCCTCCGTCTCTATTTAGTTGTCCACTTTAGAAATGACACACAGATTAAGGCAACAATGATTAGCATAGTGAAGTTACAATTTTACCCTTATAGTACAATTTACTTCTAAAATAAATTCACTCAAGATAACTAATCAATGATGGAAAGTTCATAAGTTTATTTACTTTATTTATGACAACTTTTCACTTTAAATAAGGGTATAATAGGAAAAAATTTGTTGTCCTTTTTTGATTTCTCAAAATGGACAACTAAATAGGGACGGAGGGAGTATTTCCTATGTCTATTTTTAATTGTCATATTGCGAAAGTCAATTTAATTAATTTTTAAAGTTAAGTTAGATTACATTAATTTGATATTCTAAATAAAAAGTTTAGATATTCAAAAACAATATAAAAAGTACTATAAATTAAATTTTTTTGCATATCAATATGATGAAAAAATAACCGGTAAAATGTCAGTTAGAGTGGTCGGAGGTAGGGGTGTACAAGTCAAACCGTAAAGTCAAACCGAACCGACGAACCAAATCAAACCGAAAAAAAAACCGACTTGTGGTTTGGCGGTTGAAAAAAAAAAANATTATAAAAATACAAACAGAAAAAATTAAACTTCGCAAGTATTAAACGTGTTTGAATAATTAAACATTTTTTAGCCAATTTTAATTCAAATAACTTTTAAGCAATTCAATAACTTATTCATTTTAATCTGCTCAAATTAAATTCATCCCGCCTTTTTTTGACACTCCTAATTGTTATGGTTGCTAAATGATACTCCCTCCGTCTCTATTTAGTTGTCCACTTTAGAAATGACACACAGATTAAGGCAACAATGATTAGCATAGTGAAGTTACAATTTTACCCTTATAGAACAATTTACTTCTAAAATAAATTCACTCAAGATAACTAATCAATGATGGAAAGTTCATAAGTTTATTTACTTTATTTATGACAACTTTTCACTTTAAATAAGGGTATAATAGGAAAAAAATTGTTGTCCTTTCTTGATTTGTCAAAATGGACAACTAAACAGGGACAACTAAAAGAGGAAATATGGACAACTAAATAGGGACGGAGAGAGTATTTCCTCTGTCTATTTTTAATTGTCATATTGCGAAAGTCAATTTAATTAATTTTTAAAGTTAAATTAGATTACATTAAATTTTTTTGCATATCAATATGATTAAAAAAATAACCGGTAAAATGTCAGTTAGAGTGGTCGGAGGTAGTATGAAAATTTGCTCACATTTCTCGAATTGGAAAATAGTCAACCATACAACACTCTTCTTTTACCACACACACTATACAATTAGGGAAAAGAAAAAAGAAAAATATTAAATTATTTTCTACTATTATTAAACTGTCTTTCAACTTTAAAATCTTAACCTGCCACGTGTGAATCGTTCATTGTTCAACTGTTTGTATAGTGCAATAAATTTTACCCCTATATTATAATACGGCTAAATATTATTCCCTCCATTCCATATCAAATTAATTTTTAAAATTTCACACCCTTTAAGAAAAGTAGATTAAAACATAAATTGAACTTAGTTTTTTATTTTTATCCTTATTAATTATTGTCAAATTTATGATTAAAATAACTAAATATTTTTTAATCACTAATTCCAATACTAACTAATATGAAGGGTAAAATTGGAAGAACACTCTAAAAGTAATCTTGAAAACTGAACAATTAAGTTAATTTGAAAAATGAAAAATGCCTCAAAAATTAACTTAATATGAAATGGAGGGAGTAGTAATTAAATATCTTAATATAGATATATATAATTTTAACTTAAGTTACTACTAATTGATAACTTAATTTAACTCACTTTGCTTTTAGTAATTAAGTATAGTTTTGAGATTACTTCCATGAATCATAGTAATAACAGATATCCCTATAAATCTTATCGAAACAAATCACAACGGATAGTTAATTAACAAATAAATCTATGTTTTACCACAGTAAACATTTTTAATTTTACCTTTTTACCCTTTTATCTAAGGGTATTTTCATTGTTATAAAGTGTACAAACACGTGGCCTTTATGTCATTTTGTATCTAATAACTTGTGTCCTTTTTCATAGCAGTTAATATAGTACTGCTACACTTAATTTCTCTCTCTTTTCTTTCTTCTTCACTTCAATTTCTTCATTTCTTGGAACTTAAAGTTGAAAAAAAATAAAAATTTACTCAAAAATGGAACATCCATTCTTCATGAACGGCGCCGGAAATACGTCGAGAGCGGAGGCGATACGGTGGTTATCAATCGCGGAGAAGCTATTGACTAACCGTGACCTAGTTGGAAGCAAATCATTTGCGACCCGGGCCCATGAATCCGACCCGACCCTTTTACCTGCCGACCAAATTCTTGCCATCGTTGACACCCTAATCGCCGGCGACAAGCGGATCAACAACCAGCATCTTGACTACTACTCTATTCTTCAAATTCCTTCGAACCAAACCCATGATTCTGAACTTATCGCTAATCAGTACCGACGTCTTGCGCTCCTATTGAACCCTCAGAAGAACAATTTCCCTTTCTCTGACCATGCTTTTCATCTTGTTGTTGATGCTTGGTCTGTTCTTTCAAACGCTTTTAGGAGAAGTGTTTATGATAAAGAAATTGGGTTTTTTCTTAACCTTAACCCTGTGTCGTCTCCTCCTCCACCTACTAATAACCCAGTTGGTTTCATGCAACAAAGTTCTATGATTTTTCAGAGTCAACCACAGTCGCATCCGGTGAGTTCTGTTCCGAGTTCAAGCAGAGAGCGGCAGACTGTAACATTTCTTCAAGACCCACAACCCCAGTCAATGACTTCTGTGTCCAGCTTGACTAGAGAGCAGCAGCCGGTAACATTTCTGAGCAGAAATCAGACACAGCCAGTAAACTCTACTATGCTTAGTCCGGACAGAGAACAACACCCCTTTACCTTTGGGTCAAGTACCACAAGAGCGCAACAGCAAGTAGCTTTTGCAGAATCAACTAGAGGGCAACAACAAGTTGCTTTTGCAGAGTCGACAAGAGGGCCACAGCAAGTAGCTTTTGCAGAGTCGACAAGAGGGCCACAACAAGTAGCTTTTGTAAAGACGACAAGAGGGCAACAGCAAGTAGCTTCTGTAGAGTCGACGAGAGGGCAGCATCGAGTAGCGTCTATGGATTCGAGAAGAGAGCAACAAGAAGTTGCTTCTGTACATCAGCAAGGTAATAAGCAGGCACCACAAAGAAACGAGGGCTTGTTGGGCAACAATCAAAATTTCTCTGCTAGTACTGGTAGAAATGTGAACAATGAGGGTTTGTTTGGGAACAATCAAAATCATTCTGTTAGTACTGGTGGAAATGTGAACAATGCGGGTTTGTTTGGAAACAATCAGAATCACTCTGCTAGTATTAGTAAAAATGTGAACAATGAGGGTTTGTTTGGGAACAATCAGAATCACTCTGCTAGTATTAGTAAAAATGTGAACAATGAGGGTTTGTTTGGGAACAATCAAAATCAGTCTGCTAGTACCAATAGAAATGTGAACAATGAGGGTTTGTTTGGGAGCAATCAAAATCAGTCTGCTAATACTGGTCACAACAATGAGGTTTTTTTTGGGAACAATCAAAATCATTCTGTTAGTACTAGTAACAACAATGTCAGGGGAAAAGAGAGGAGTGCAGATGCATCAAGTCATGCTGTTCCTAGTTTCTGGACTGCATGTCCATATTGTTATCTGATGTATGAGTATCCTTTAGAGTACGTGGATTGTACTTTGAGGTGTCAAAAGTGCAAGAGGGCATTTCAGGCTGTAAAGATTGCCTCGCCACCCTCAATTATTGAGGGACAAGAAGCTTATTTCTGTTGTTGGGGATTTATGCCTTTAGGATTTTCCTTGGAGATTTTTAAGAAATACAAAGGCAATATTTCGAGCTGGACTCCATTTGCACCCATGTTTAATAAACATGGAGGTGTAAGAAAGCCAGCTGCTCCGAGAGTTTATATTGATGATTATGAGGATGTGTTTCTGGGATTATCAGAGTCGAGTGAGGAGTCAGATGAGGATTGGAAGGGTGATAATAAGATGAAGAAGGCAAAGAGTGGGAAACGAAAAAGTAAAAGGATTAGGAGAAAGAAGGCCAAGATACAGAAATCTGACAAGGGAAAAAATGTTGTAGTGAATGCTGGTGATGATGTGCAAGATGTTTCAGCGACTCAAGGGGGTGTAGAAGTGCCCAATGTTACAACAGCTCAGTCTAGCAAGAGAGCTGGTAACACAAGAAGGCAAGCTGGAAGGGTTACCAAAGATGTTGGGAAGTTGGATTTGAATGTTGAATTCAGTAATGAGGTTGAAGAGCCCCCTGCACCTGGGATGGGCCAAGGCAATGGAGCTGGAACAGGGGAGGATGGGAACATTGAAGGGATTGAGTTTTTTGAAGGTCTTGATGAATTCCTAAGCAGTCTTCCTATACTCAATGCTGTGGGTGATGATAAGGTTAAGGCTGCCTAGCGAAGTAAGGCATTTCTTTTGTTCTAGTTGTAGCTTCCTTTTGTCTTTTGTATGTTTTAGTAAGGGATGAAAAGCTACTCAGGCATTGGCCTTGATGTTTTCATTGTAATGCTAATGTATTGCTAGTTTGCATTGAAGTAATTGCAATAATCAGCTTTTTGCTCTAATCTCCATACTGCATCAGTTATCTTGGTTTTCTTATTGTATAGTTTAAATAATTTATGATCAGTTTCCTATGTTCCTATCTTTTAAAAGATCAAATAGGTTCTCAGAGGGCCTTGTTTGCCTGTTCTTTTTTTCCGTTCAGTTGTGCCACATAAGTTTTAACTTTATCTTGAACTCTGTTTGCTTGAAACTAAGTCTTTTATCTACTTATCTCAGGCAATTGATTGCTTTTAAGTATCCTTGTTGTTGGTTGTTTAGAGCTTAACCCTTGCAACTTGCAAGTAATAGATTCATATAATTTTGATTTTTTTCCCTTGTGAGAAATGACGTCAACATTTTTGAATCTGTTAGGATAAATTTTTGATATATGCTAAGCTTCCATTTAAATAAAAGGGACTCGTCTGCCGCATACAATGTTACAAGTTTTTGCCCCATTTCTCTTTATACATGATTATAAATCTTGGTTTTGGATCTTTTAAAATCTTTGACAACAAAATTTTCAAGGAAAAAATTGGCCATGGAGACGGATCTGGAAAAACTAAGGCTCCATACGAAGTGCAATGTCTCTTGGTTGACAGCAAATGAGGTTTGTTTGAGACGTGACAGCAAATGAGGTTTGTTTGAGACGTGACAACAAATGAGGTTTGTTTGAGACGTGACAGCAAATGAGGTTTGTTTGAGACGTTACAATTTACAAGGAAGAGCTTCACATCACCAATAGGTGGTCATTTTTTTTGGGGTAAGGTAATCAAATCATATTAGAAAAGCATTACAAGAGAGCAAAAGAAGCTGCTTCAAACAAAACGTGAAGCAAACTTAGGCCTAAACCTGTAAAACAGCCAAAGAATTCCCTGAATATTCTACTAAGCTAAAGAAATGGAGCTAACAAATTCCAAAAAGTTATCCCCATTGTTTACTGGGGAAAGAAAGTGCCAACTGAATAAACATTCAAAACATCTAGCCGTGAGTGTGCTAGTAGGAGTTGAGATTCCATCAAAGCATCTGCTATTTCTCTCGTTCCAAGGACACCAAAAAATAACTATTGGGATCATTCTCCAGATTCTTTTGATGGTTTTATCTACTCTCCACAGTGACCAAATTACATAGGCATCTTTCATGGAGAAGGGCATTACCCATTGGAGCCCAGATAAACTGTAAAACAAATTCCATAAGCCAACTGCTGCAGGGCAGTGCAAAAAGAGATGGTTTACAGTTTCATTGTCCTGCTTGCACAAGAAACATCTGTTGATGAGAATTATTCTTTTTCTCCTGAGATTGTCTTGTGTTAGGCAAGCCTCTCTAAGGGCATTCCACGTGAAACAAGTGACTTTGAGAGGGAAGTAAATCTTGCTGTTCCCAAGAACCAATTGTAACTTTTCTTCTGCAGCTGTTATATATTTTCTTGTTACACAAACTCTCAGTCAGTAATTCACCTTAATTTCATAGCTTAGTGCTGAAGTTTCAACGTACAATTTGAAGGGAAGTTTGTCATGCTTACTTGTGTGGACTCTTCGCATGTGTCCGTCAACTATGGAAGGTTTCCAATCAGGTGAAGCCTCTGCAATTCACAGTGTGGCAAGTCCAGTGCCTTCTTAGTTCTTATGAAGAACAAGTAGCTGTTCCTAATATTTGCCTTTGTTCCTTGTTGATAATCATGCTTTGTATTGCCAAGTGTGTATACATTTTGGGTTGCATTTTCAGTACATATATTTTGGTTCCTTTCTTTTGGTGCCAAAAATGGTCCGTTGGTTGCAAATTCAGATCATCATATCGGTGTTAATTCTCTTAAAGTGAGTAAGACTTGCCCCCATTAATCTTCTGACATGCGACTTTCTTGAATTTTCCTTACTTTTTTTTCTTTTTTTCTTTTGTTTTTAGATTCTGCATTCCTGTCACCTTCATTCAGTAACAATGTGCATATCTTATATTTTGCTTAGGAGAATGGAATTTGGTGCAACATGTAATCTCTCAATTAGCATGATGTTGCTGCAAATATTATTTGGAGATCTATAAATAAATTATGGATTGGAATTCATTGATATCCAAAATCATGATAAGAACTTGTGAAATGGATTTATTTTACAACTTCTATGTGAAATTGGGATCTCATTAATTATGCTTGACGGAAATTTGTGACGATAATTAAACTTTATTCATTAACAATGAAGTTGCATGAGGTTCCTATTCAAATTCTCTTTTTATATACTTTCTTCTCTTTGCTTTCCTCGTTTCTTTGTCTAAGCTCTTGTTTTGGAGCTGGTGGTCGGGGAGTGACTTGTAGTGTCTGGTTCATTTTTCCATCTGAAATGATGGTTAAAGGATATTTCGACTTTGATTTCATTTTTATGCAGGTAGAGAACACACTTGTCATTGGTCGCAGGAGCTGTGCAGGTCCCTCCTAAAAAGATTATTCCAGAATAAATGGGCAATAGTTAGGAGAGGTGCGCCAGCGGCGAGCAGAAGCAAGGTTATTAGATACCTCAGGAAAGAGCGAATCGCTCTCCTTTCCCTAATATGAACCTTGAGTCATCAAAGCCTTTTTGACTCGGCCTGGTCCGGTCGCCCTACTCTACTGGCGCTTCAAAAGGTGAAACTCTCGGTCGTAGTTTGGCAACCTATCTTCAGTAGGGGATTTATGCAAATTGAAGGTTGGCTAGATTCTCTCTTCTATTTATGTGTTTTCAGGTGACTCCCCACAACGATTGTGTGCAAAGTCAGATATAAACTTAGTTTTGTTCTGATAAGTTCTTATATCACTTCCAACTTGGTTCAAGTTGGAGTTGGGTAAAGTTATTAAATTGCTGTTTCCAGCCTCAGTTTTAACCAGCGATACAACCTCTGTGAGAAGGTATGATCTCCTTTTCATTCTATTTATGTTGCAGTTATACTGAATCCACTTTTTCTTTTTCTAATAACAAAGAAATTCCGGAGGGCCAGTTAAACTGATTGCACACGAGGGATAACCACCAAAAATCTCAGGTGGAGATAAAAGCAGTTCTTATCCATTGGGACCATAAAATACACAAGCTTGTTTATTTACTTTGATTGGTTAAAACTTCAAAATGATATAGCTGCCGTTCTTTCATATGTTCAGAGTTCAGTAGCAAGTATTTCTTTTCTGTGTTTGGTTTCACTTTGAAAAGAAAAATTGTAAGTGCCTATGGTTAGTTTCAAAATAACACATTTTACTCTACAAATGGCCAATATGGTTTAAATGGAAGATGCTGGTAGAAGTGTCATGAAACAAATGCATGCTTTGAAGACTTGTAGCAAACAGGATTGAACATTTTGTGTTGCATGCTTTAATAAGAATCCTAAAATGTGGTTTGGTAGTTGAAATGATTGCATGGAATAGGTACATGAGGATTCTAGTTGACAAAGAATATGAGTATTCGATCCAAAGGTTTAAGCTGATGGGTGGAGTGGTCTAGGACGTTATAAACATTTCTGTGAATCCTTACACATCCAACGAGTGACGAGTATATTTTAACACAATCCTGCATAGGTAGCCTGGTTATATGGTTTACCAGTGGACTGATTTTTATTTTTTTGCTTTTTTCCACGAAGGCTGAAGAGTGGATATGAAGCAGAGTGAAGGAAGAGAGAAGCCTAGAGTGGCATGGCGGGATGATGGTCCGTAGAAGGATATTTGTCCAAAGCATAGAGTAGATAGAGAGAAACAGTTGTGAAGACTGATTTACCAAAAGTTTGAATATGGATACCATATGAGTGAATATGTCTCCAACCCATAATAGTGTGACAGGTTTACACTAATATACAATTTAGGTCATCTACATTGACTTTTGACGTACCGTACCAAACTATAAGCTAATTAGTTTGATGAGAAATTCAACTACTCACATCACAAAATCCTAAAAGTCCTTGTAATTGCATTCTTAAAAACCTATATAAAGCAACAGACTTGAAGCCAATGCCACATCCACTCTTATACACATTATTCTTTCTTATAGCTTCTACCATCTGCAGAAAAATGGCTCAACATTACCACATATCATCTCTCTTACTGCTTGCATTTCTCAATATATTCTTCATTCATGGCAACATAAGTGGTGCGACTGCACGCCACCTCCTTGAGACACCCGTTCCTGAGATACCTAAACCAGAACTCCCAAAAGTTCCAGCCTTGCCAAAGCTTGAAATCCCAACTGTGCCGAAGCCTCAGCTTCCAACCATACCAAAGCCTGAGCTACCAACTCTACCGAAGCCCCAGTTACCAACTTTGCCAAAGCCTAAGATGCCTGAGATCCCTACTATGCCAAAACCTGAACTTCCTACTATGCCAAAGCCCGAGATTCCTTCAATGCCAAAACTAGAGTTTCCTCCCTTGAAAAAGCCAGAAATCCCACCAGTGCCTAAGACTGAGGTTCCTCCGGCTATGAAAAAGCCTGAAGTTCCAACTCTACCAATGCCCGAGCTATCGAGTCTGCCAAAGCCAGAAATTTCAGAACTACCAAAGTCAAAAGTCCCAGAACTTTCAAAGCCAGAAGTCCCAACTATGCCAAAACCGGAAATCCCAGAACTACCAAAGCCAAAAGTCCCAGAGCTTCCAAAGCCTGAAATACCAACTACGCCAAAGCCTGAAATACCAGAATTACCAAAGACAAAAGTTCCAGAAGTTCCAAAGCCAGAAGTACCAACTATGCCAAAGCCAGAAATCCCAGAATTACCAAAGCCAAAAGCCCCAGAGCTTCCAAAGCTAAAAGTCCCAACAATGCCAAAGCCTGAAATCCCAGAACTTCCAAAGCCAAAAGTTCCAGAGCTTCCAAAACCTGAAGTACCAACTATGCCAAAGCCTGAAATTCCGGAACTACCAAAGCCAAGAGTCCCAGAGCTTCCAAAGCCTGAAGTACCAACTACGCCAAAGCCTGAAACCCCTGAACTACCACAGCCAAAAGCCCCAGAGCTTCCAAAGCTAAAAATTCCAACAATGCCAAAACCTGAAGTACCAACTATGCCAAAGCCTGAAATCCCAGAACTGCCAAAGCCTAAAGTCCCAGAGCTTCCAAAGCTTGAAATCCCAAAACTTCCTAAGCCAGAAGTACCAACTATGCCCAAACTTGAAATCCCAGAACTACCAAAGCCAAAAATCCCAGAGCTTCCAAAGCTAAAAGTCCCAACTATGCCAAAGCCTGAAATTCCAGAACTTCCTAAACCAACTCTTCCTTCACTTTCTCCACCATACAAGCCCGCTACTCCTTGAGTAAATTATATGCTACTTTCACTCTATTAGGAAGTACCCAACTGATATTTTGCGATTTCCATCTTAGTCTATGAAGCTTGCGACCTGAGCTGTGACATGGAGATAGTATTGGATACTTTCTGCTAGGAGTAGAAATTGTAATTCTTTTTTAGTAGTATTTGAATTGAATGTACCATGTTTGATGTGTCGTTATATTACGAGTATTTTATTACTTTCTATCAATACAGTATGTGTAATATAGCTCTGATCTATGTTACTTTGGTTTAATTCGGGCTAATATTTCAAAAGGTTAGATTTAGAAATTTATGTAGTAAAATCATCAATTTTTTTTATATTAGTAAAATCACTCAACTTGACATTTGTATTAATAAAATCACTCAACTAAATTTATTATAAATTATATGACATTATATTTATTGATCCACGTACAACTAGACCCAAATTTATTCACAATTTTACCCATCAACTCAATTAAAAAACTACGTTTTGTTACTTGACAATCTATGCATTCCAAATGGTTCGGTTCGTGAGCATGGGCCAATGGCCATGGGATCAAACCCCTTCAGTGGGCAAGTTTATTAGCTAATGCAGATTGTTGCTTGTTATCTTTCTTTGGATCCGAGCAACTTTTAAAATCGTATTTGTAAGTTATAGCTATTGTTTGCATAATTGCGCTCCATAACAAATTTTATGTTTGCTATGGAGCTTTTGATTTGTATAATTCGCTACAAACATTCAATTTTATACAAATTGTTCAATTTTGTATAAATTCATTTATACATTGTAATTTGTATGATAAGGTATGTATTTGTATAATTATAAGTGTATAGGACGAAAATATATGTATTTGTATTTGTATATACTCTTTTCTCTCGCTTTATACAAGCACAAACACATTTTATATATTTTATACTTAAATGTATAAAATGGCTAATTGTATACCGAAAATGGCTAATTGTATACCTAATCAGATGGCAAAAAAGGAGATGTTTGCTGTGAATTAGAATTACAATAAACTATGACTATAACATTTAATTTGAATCAATAGTTTGCTATTTCATACAATTTTTCCTTTAATTAATGACAAATTTAGTTGCATGATTTTATTGATACAAACACCTAAGTTGAATAATTGCTAGATAAAATTTCAAAATTAAATAATTTTTTGAGATATTAACTCGTTCGTCTCCATTTTTCTTTCCTAATTTGTAGTAAGCAATTTCTTACATCAAATTTCAAGAGTAAATATTCCATCCTTGCCAAAGCCTTAGAAGATTCTAGATGTGCCGACCATACCAAAGCCTCAAATCCTAAGTATTATACCAATACTTGAAGTATTAACTATACCAAAGAAAAAAAATGTACTAATAAACTTCTCTTAATTTTAGAAATTTATATATGGTGACGTTTGTTTTTTTCTTTGCTTTGGTAGGTGATTACTGGTGATTTAATAAATTCTCAAAGAATAAAACATATACGGTTATGATGGAAGAGTTTCATTGTATATATAGAATTAGTTGACTCTTTCATTGCCACTATTATTTTTGAAATATATAAGATCTAATCAAATTAATTGATGAAAAAAAGAGAGTATGTTTTTATTATGTCTAATTTTGGAATTGAGATTTATTGACAACGAAAATATGAAATTTTTGTTCATACAACTTTCTTGGATAAACTCGTTATATTCTCTTGACTTTGAGGAATGTTGAAGAACTGAAAAAGCTCCTTAGTGGTGTTTTTTTTCCACATAATAATCCTATTCAATTGCCTAAAAAGGCTTTTGCTAATCAAAAGGTTTAAATTTTCACAATTTATTTATTAATTTTATAATAAATCAATGCATAATTATTAATTTATTTAATGTTTATTAAATTATACATTTAAATTAGTTACAATTCATATCTCTTCATCTTATTTATAACTTTACTCTTAAATATCCATTTATATTTTTTTGTGTATTTCATTTTCATAATTCTTTAAAAAAATTAATTCATATTAAAAAAATTATAATAAACAAAATATAATAATAAGGACATAATTAAGAAGTTAAAAAAAATTTAAATTAAGAATTTGTACGGAGAATCAAGGACTACTAAGAAAAAAGATAGAGAAAATTAAAATATACAAAAATAACACAATATATTGTTATTTCAAAATATGACCTCTTATCCATTTACTTCACTATCATAAATATTGTTCTACTATATATATATGAATAATTTGTATTTAAGAAACTACAAAAAAAAATAAAATATATTTTGTATGTTGAAAAAAGATTTAATTTTTTTTATATATACTAAAAAAAACTATAGTCGCGCAAAACACGACAATTTCACTAATTTATGTCATAAAATTTGAAATCACCCAATGAAATCAAATGAACAAGGTAGACAACGCGACGTACAAGCTACGCCAACCGCATCTTATAAATACTGGTTCGCAATGATCAGTCCTGCCTCTAAACTCTGACGTTAATTTTTTCTCTATGCTATTTATCACTATTAAGTCTTCCATCACCCTTTTCTTCTTCAACATAGAATCAGGGGCGGCTCAACATAATTTGTGGCCTAAAGCGAAATATTTATTAGAGGCCTAAAATCTATATAAATTTTATCTATATCTATTAATTTTTCTAAATTTCTAGACTTAAATTACTACTTAATATCTTTTATATAAATGATTTTTCAAACACTTTTTTTTAATTATTAGTTTTAAGTAAGATTTTATCAATTCAACATTGAAAAACATCCTTTTATTGAGACAATTATTATATGAATTATTTACACAATTTTATAAGTAAGAAGTTGATAAACTTTAAAGATAAGAGTTAGAATCATAGAATTTGATTCAAAAAGTTGATAACTTGGTATACCTACTTTAATATGAAAATTAACAAATAAATTAAAAAAAAGAATTTGTAATGCACTTTGTTCAACATTTTTCGACTATTGATTCATATTTTTGAGAGTGTATTACTCTAACTATCAAAGATTTGAAGAAAAAGAAAGTGCAAAAAGAGTTGCAAAGGATAAATAATGTAAGTGTTAACAAAGAAAATGTAAGAATCCAAAACAATGTTTCCTTAATTTCTTCTATTTGAATGGGGTTAAGATACATAATTTTTTATTTATAAAAATTTGAGGCCCCCAAAAATTGGGGGCCTAAGGCCAGTGCCTAAAATTTTATTGGCAAGAGCCGGCCCTGCATAGAATCACACACGTACTAATCAAGAAAGAAGAATTGCGGTAATTTCAAGAAAATATATCTTTTTTAAAAGATCAATATCCCTCGAAAACACTTGTTACTTGTAGAATTTGAAAAGCATGCTAATGTTATTAAGTCCATTGTTCATGAATCAATATATATATATATATATATAAAGCTGAATCTAAGCAATCCTATGTGACACCTCTCTATGACCACCATTCTTTTTTTTTCTTCAAAATTTTGAATTTTTTTTATTCATTTCAATAATCTATTAAATACCTCTAATGCATCATTAACCTACAATTAAAGAGGATAATGAAAAGTTTTAACATAAAGAATATCTTTATTGTTGCAATAGAGAATGAAGAGTTGTAACGGTTGTCAAGAACTTATTGCAATCAACCAATTAAAAATCTATATAAAAAAAATAGGTAGAATAACACATAATCGGAACCATGTAATCTGAAGATAAATTGACAAAATGGAAGAATCTTTGCAAGAGAAGAGTACTACTCAANGAAGATGTACTACTCAAGGTAAATTGAATTTTTAAAAGCTTCAGTGTCTCAGATAAATCAATTTTTTGATTTGTTTGTATATAAAATTAGGCAGGAAATCACATAAGCAGAAGGTAAATTAACAAAATGAAAGAATCATTGAAAGAGAAGATTTCTTTCTCCAGGTAAATTAAAATTTTGAAAAGCTTTATTACCTCAAATAAATAAAAATTTTGTTTTGTTTATACAAATGACATTAGGCAGAAGAGCACATAATGCACAGGTAAATTAACAAAATGGAAGAATCATTACAAGAGAAGATTTACTACTTCAGGTAAATTGATTTTGCTTTCTTTTATAAATAAAAATTATGCAAGAGATAAAATAGAGAACTCATAGCAAAAGAAGGTTTACTACCTCAGATAAACCGATTTTTTTGATTTGTTTGTATAAATGAATTCATTAGAATATACCTGTGTCGATTTGATCATTTTATGCCAGCAAGAATTATTATAGACGAATCTAGCAAAACAAGAACGAAATTCTATTCAGGAATTCAATATACCGAAAATCTAAAGACATCAAAATATCCTTTAACATTCAATTTGTGAACCGTGAAAATGATGCCCACCATGAAATATTATTTCTCTCATTCTAATCTTTTTTATTTACAAATAATGAGTATAGAGACTACTGAAATGATATGAAAAGGGAAAATAAATTTTTGATTCTCTTTTATGACAGTAAAAAATATAGATAAAAGTAAGAAGATAGTAATAAATTGAGTAAAAAGTAAAAGGAAAGAAAAAATTTAAAAGAACTACCATAAAAAGAAAACACGAAAAAAGGAAAAGAAGTTAAAAGAGTTACTTTTTGTTTTACTTTATTTGTAGTCACTTCTCTCTCTTTCTACTTTTTTTATTTAACATTTGAAATATGAAATTATAATAATATATCAATTAAACTTAATATATATAACTACTTAAAAAGTAAATAAGATTATAGTTTATAGTATTTTTTGAATTTTCTTAACATAGTACATAAATAACAAAAATATATATGAAGTCAAGAATAGGAGAAAAAAAACTAATTATAATATTTAGTCAAAGAGATATTTTTGGCAAATTTTATAGATCAAAAGGAAAAAAAATAAGGTAAGAATAAAAATTTTCTTGAATAATAATTAATTATGATAATAAGGAAGAGAGATGGATGATATTATTTTTCTTTAAAATTTTTTTAAAAATAGAAGATAGAAAGAGGAATTTAAGAAAAAATAATAAATAGTAGTAATATGAGGAGAGAGATAAATAAGGTATTTTTTTTAAAAAAAAAATTAAACTGATTTTATAGATCAAAAGAAGAAATTTTTTGTGAATAATAATAATAAATCATGACAATAAGGATATGTTTAAGGAGGAGAGATAATGAGATTTTTCATTTAAAAAACTACTAAAAAAGTTTTTTAAAAAATTAAATAAATAAATAAATTGTAATAATGAAAAGGAGGTATGGAAGGCAATAAATCTTAATAATGACGAGAAGAGAGATAAATAAGGTAAATATATTTATCATAATATAAAGGTGAGTATCATAATTATGTTAAAAAAACATTATATTAAATAAGGCAATATTTTATAACTTTTTTGAGTTTATGATAATAAGGTGGAGAGATAATAAGATTTTTGATTTTTAATAAACTATAAAAATGGAAGGTTAAAAAACGAATTTAAGAAAAAATAATGAGTAAATTGTAGTAATGATAAGGAGAGATGAAAGACAATAAATTGTAGTAATAGTGAGAAGAGAGATAAATAAGGTAAATATATTTATCATAATAATAATATAAAGGTGAGTATCATAGCTATGTCTTCAAAAAATATTAAATTAGACACTATTTTATAACTTCTTTTGAGTTTTTTTAACATAAAATATAAATTAAAAAACATTTAAAATTTCAAGAAAAGGAGAACTATGATTCTTAATCAAGAGATATTTTTTTATTCTTTTTTATATATATTTTATAGGTCAAGAGAGAAAAATTAAGAAAAAAAGGGAAATTTGGAGAATAATAATAATAAATTAATAGTTATGATAATAAGAAGGAGAGATAAATAATATTTAATTTANGGCATTTGAATGTCCCATCATAAACTCCCTATATAATACATAATATAATAATATAATATAATAAATCATTTTTTCTACTATATAATATATAAAATATATATTTATTTTCTAAGGGAGTTTATATAATATATAATATAATATAATATAATATATACATAAACTCCCTTTTATTATATAGTAGAAAATAAATATAATATATATATATATAATATAATATAATAATAATATAATATAATAAATCAGTTACAAATGACTTAAAATATTTAATATTTAAAATTCTACCATAAAATAGGTTGACTCTCAAAATTCTATCCGGGTCACATATATTGAGACAGAAAAAATAACGTATATCATTTTAAAATTACCAAAAAAGTATTAAAAATAATAATAATTAACAACTTAAAATATCTGGAAGACATTTTAAAAGGGTTAATTTTGTAATTTTATCCACATCACATAAATTAGGAAGTTATTTGAAAGTTACATAAAAATATTATAAATCACAATAATTAATAATTTTTAAAAAAAATTAAAAAAAAGTGCAAATTTGGATGACTCTTCAAATTTCATTTGTATCACATAAATTGAGACAACAAAAATAGCATATATTGCGTCCATTTTAATTTATTTGTCTTAATTTTTTTTTATATTTACAAATTGTGTAAAAATACTATAAATCATGATAATTGACAACATAAAATATGTTTTGAAAAACGTACAAAAAATTGCACTGATTCTTGAAGTTAATCTATCGTAAAAATACTATAAATCATGATAATTGACAACATAAAATATTTTTAAAAAATATACATATAAAAAATTTCGATTGATTCTTGAAACTAATCTATCGTTAAAATTTATATATAAAATACAATAAATCGTGATAATTGACAACTTAAAATATTTATTAAAAATGCACAAAAAAAGAAATTGACTGATTCTTAAAATTAATCTATCAATGTCACATAAAATGAGACAAAAGTAATAATATGTATTATTTAATGTCAAATTACTGAAAACTACGTAAAATGTATTGTAAATCTTAACAATTAACAACATTTGATTAACTCTTGAAATTTTATCTATGCTACATGCATTGAGACAAGTGGAGTAATATATATTAAGTATTTACAAATTACGTAAAAATATTATAAATTACATTATTAACAACTTAAAATATTTAAAAATCATATTAAATTTAAATAACTCACTATATTTTATTTGTGTCACATACATTAGGACAAAAAATAATAGTTATTGGGCCCGTGCGTAAGAGAGTTTATGCCCAAGTATAATATATAATATTCAATGACTCTCCAAATTTCATTTGTGTCACATAAATTGAGACAACAAAAATAACATATATTGGGTCCATTTTAATTTATTTGTCTTATTTTTTTAAATTTTTTATATTTAAAAATTGCATAAAAATACTATAAATCATGATAATTGACAACAAAAATATGTTTTGAAAAAGATACAAAAAATTCCATTGATTCTTGAAGTTAATCTATCGTAAAAATACTATAAATCATGATAATTGACAACATAAAATATTTCAAAAATAAATACATTTAAAAAAATTGGATTGATTCTTGAAATTAATCTATCGTTAAAAATTATGTATAAAATACAATAAATTGTGATAATTGACAACTTAAAATATTTATAAAAAAAACAGAAAAAAAATTTGACTGATTCTTAAAATTTAATCGTCATAATTGACAACATAAAATTGTTCAAAAATGTTGTATGTGGGTGGTCTTATTGTGCCTTGAATAGCGTCAAAGAAAGTACAGGTTTGTGATAAAAAAACTTATTCCTTTATCCACGCAAACAATCGCTTCAAAAACTTCGTTATTAGATCCAAAACATACCATTTATGTTATTCGGCCCGTGCATAGCACAAGCAACAAAATCTAGTAATAATATAAAGGTGAGTATCATAGCTATGTCTTCAAAAAATATTAAATTAGACACTATTTTATTACTTCTTTTGAGTTTTTTTAACATAAAATATAAATTAAAAAATATTTAAAATTTCAAGAAAAGGAGAACTATGATTCTTAATCAAGAGATTTTTTTATTCTTTTTTATATATATTTTATAGGTCAAGAGAGAAAAATTAAGAAAAACAGGGAAATTTGGAGAATAATAATAATAAATTAGTAGTTATGATAATAAGAAGGAGAGATAAATAAGATTTAATTTAGAAAACCTTAGAAATAGTAGGTGGGAAGATAAATTAATTTTTTTCTATAGTAACAATGAGAAGAAGTAAAAAAATATAACAGGTTGCAGTAATATCACGAAAAAAGAAAAATAAAATATTTGAGATTTATTTTTTATTCAAATTTTATAAATCAAAGGAAAAAAACTTATTAAGGAAAAAGAAAATTTTGTGAATAAGAATAATTAATTATGGTAATAAACTGGAGAGATAAATAAAAAATATTTTAAAAATTATAAAAATAGAAGGTAGAAAATGTAATAAATTGGCAATGGTGAGGAGAGATGAAATTAAGAAAAAATAATAAATTGTAGTAATGATAAGGAGATATGAAAGGCAATAAATCGTAGTAATGATGAGAAGAGAGATAAATAAGGTAAATATATTTATCATAATGTAATAATATAAAGGTGAGTATCATAACTATGTTAAAAAATATTGAATTAAATAAGACACTATTTTGTAAATTTTTTGATTTTATGATAATAAGGTGAAGAGATAATAAGATTTTTTATCTTTAAAAAACTATAAAAATGAAAGGTTAAAAAATGAATTTAAGAAAAAATAATGAGTAAATTGATGATAAGGAGAGATGAAAGACAATAAAGAGAAGAGAGATAAATAAGGTAAATATATTTATTATAATAATAATATAAAGGTGAGTACGTATCACAGCTATGTCTTAATTTTTTTTAAAAAAAACTCAAGAAAAGAAGAAAAAGGAGAACTATGATTTTTGGTCAAAGAGATATTTTTTTATTCTTTTTTTATATATATTTTATAGGTCAAGAGAGAAAAATTAAGAAAAAAAGAGAAATTTGGAGAATAATAATAATAATAATAATAATTTAATAGTTATGATAATAAGAATGAGAGATAAATAAGATTTTATTTAGAAAACCTTAGAAATAGAAGGTGGGAAGATGAATTAATTTTTTTTATAGTAACAATGAGAAGAAATAATAAAGTATAACAGGTTGCAGTAACATCACGAAAAAAGAAAAATAAAATATTTGAGATTTATTTTTTATTCAAATTTTATAAATTAAAGGAAAAAAAACTTATTAAGGAAAATGAAAATTTTGTGAATAAGAATAATTAATTATGATAATAAATTGGAGAGATAATTTTTTATTTTTTTTAAGAATTATAAAAATAGAAGGTAGAAAATGTAATTAATTGTAGTAACAATGATGAGGAGAGATGAAAAATAAGATATTTTAAATAAATATTTTCTTAAATTGAGACATCACTCTTCAGTTATAACTTTTAAAATAATGATA
Organism: Solanum stenotomum; assembly: GCF_019186545.1. NCBI lineage: Eukaryota > Viridiplantae > Streptophyta > Magnoliopsida > Solanales > Solanaceae > Solanum > Solanum stenotomum. Next base: position 4,572,102 of record NC_064282.1, read on the forward strand.
TCAACATATAATTATTTCTTTCATGTTCATGCCGTTGGTGTTTTCATGGATGAGTGTTTAAAGTTAAATTACATCTAGGGATATCATTGAAAATCTTAGTAGTATTTTTAATTAAATCTATAAAAATCTTTTAAATCCCAAGATTTATGTAGCGCCATATCATGAACTAATATGTGTGGATTACTTTCTATACAATAACACCATACTAAGCAATTTTTGTCCACCTTTCCCTTTATTTATCTAACAAATCAGTAACACAAGCAAGTGCATACCTCATATTTTACCCTCTGACAAAGACTCTCAAGCTCTCTCGCGATACTCTCTACAACTCTACCCGAATTAATAAAAAAAAATACAAATTCAACCTTTCTGCCTATTATTTCTCAAAATGTCTTACACTTATTTTTACATCAAGATTTAACAATTTCATAAATAATCTCATTATTTAAAAGAATAAATGGAGATCACAACCAATGAAAAAAGTTGTAAAATACACTTATTTTTTAATTTTAAAATATTCACGTTGATCTACATGATCAATGTGAAAACTTATCTATACATATTCCTCTACACCTTTTTATTTACTATATCTCCATAATAAATTCATACCATATATTTCATAATAAATAAATAAAAACAATGCGAATCCCCAACTTTCCTCCAATTATTTATAAATTTTTCACAATTACCTTTACACAAACATTTAACAAAATCAAATAATTAATTCATACAATTAAATTGCAGCACAACCAATAAATCAAAAAAGTGGTATAAATACCACAAACAAAATAATAAAGATCCACACACACCATTTATCTTCATAGTTACCATCGGCTCATAGTGGTTAATTGAGGTTAGTTTTTCAATATCCAATATTATTATATGAAACTTACCATTTATTGCAATATTCTATCTTTAGTTTGACTTTGACAACTACTTATACAGAAGTACTACAATGGATAAAAAAATATAAGGATGGGCCCCAAATAATTAGTTCAGAGAATTGTTAAGGTAAAATATTAATGATAATATTCATGACTATATTAAATTGTTCTTCTAAATATTTATTTTTGAATACAGATACAATTGAACAATCAAGCAAATCGGTCAAAGTGATGTATGAAAATATTATGCAAGAGCGAATTGCATATTTCAGAAAGGAACAAGAGCAATCGAAAAAATATATATACATAAGAGTTTCACAAGATCAAACAAACAAAGAATGACATGACGTCTTTCATGTATTGGTTTCTATGTAATAGGAAGCTGAAATAAATTATGATTAGAGAATATATTCTCTAAACATCAGTCTAATAAAAAATGTTGGGCCGTTGTTGATGTATTTATATATTTTAGCAATGAAAATAAAGTATTTTTTTAATAGAGTATATATTCTCACTTATTCATTAAGAATGTATTATTCACATTAAATAGATACTAAATTTGATAAGTTTCATTATGTATCATCATTTCAAATGAAAAGATAATGATATGCTCAAATAATATAATGATATAATTAAGTATAACTTACATAAATCCCATAGTGTAAAACCTAAATTACATCATACCCCTTCTCTTTTCTATTTTACAAAAATCCCTTAAAAAAGGAGTCATCCGGATACATTAATTATGATACATTATTTTGCGGCTATTGCTCTTAAAAAGGAAAATAACAGAAAAAATCTAATTACAATCCCATAATTTATGCTATTCAGTTCCCTTCTTACTGTCAATCATTGAAACCTAGATCCTAACATAACAAACCAATTCAAAAATCAAAATTCCATATACGTCATCATTCTTCCTGTTTCGTCGTTCTCCCTATTCATCGTTCTCCCTGTTTCGTCGTTCTCGTTGTTCATTGTTCTCCCTGTTTCGTCGAAGAAACTTTCTAAAGCTTAGATATGAATGATACCGGAATGATATGATAGTGGTCGGGGAGAATAGTACAGAGGAGTAAGTGAATCAATTTCAAGATACAAAGATCTAATAAAAAAAGGCATGTGATTAGTTGTTTTTAAAATTCTCCATGTTTCGTCTTTCTCGTTGTTCCTCGTTCTCATTGTTTTGTCGAAGAAACTTTCTAAAGCTTAGAAATGAATGATACTGGAATGATAATTTAGGTTCCGGTGAGGTGAGCGCAAATAACAGTTCAGATTCAAGTTGTGAGTAGGAGAACATTCTTTATTGCAAGATGTTCGTCCACCCGTCGCCTTCGGTCAACTTAAACAAGGATAGTTGTCAGGGAGAATAGTACGGAGAAGTAAGTGAATCAATTTCAAGAAACAAAGATCTGATAAAAAAAGTATGAGATTAGTTGTTTTATACTGTGAATTAATATTTTTGATTTTTCGATACCTAAGTCGTGATATTGTTCATGATACATTGTTAGTTACTACTTTATAAATAAAACAGTTGCATCAGATGTGTTAGATTATTAGATTTGTGTATCATTGTTTGGCAATTCTAAAGTATCAAAGACATGTAAAATTCTTCTTCGTTGTTTTAATATATCATTGACGATGCGAGTGTAATTATGGTACATAGGTATGAAATGTATCATGTAGTTGTTCTGTATTTGAAACATGTAAAATGTTGAGGACAATATGGTCTGTTGTGATTAGTTATAATAATGTAAATCTAGCATTTTTTTTTGGAACGATACATTAAACAATAACAAATTTTTAATGTATCTTGTACAATTGCAACAGTGAACAAGCAGAGAATGATGACTTCTAACATCGCAAAATGTATCAATGGTTGCCTTGTTGAGGCAAGACAACTACCTATATTATGCTTTTTGGAAGAACCTAGAATTCTATTTAGTTCTTGAAAGTGCAAAAATCGGGAAATAACATCTTATACAAAGGATACATTTGGGAGGATATTTGAAGAGATTTTGATTATAAACGCATCTAAATGTACAAAAGAATGTCAGGATGACCAAGGAAAGGAAGGAAGAAAAATTCAGATGAAAAACTAACCACAAACACGAACTGTTGTGGACAAGAAGGTCACAATTAAAGAACTTGTACTTTCTTTCTGATACTTAATGAATACTTTTTCTGGAGTACTGTGATGTATCACATTAATAATTTTCAATTTGTAGCATTTTTTTTCACTGCTATAGATATATACATTATAAAGTACTTTTAAATTATTAATTTCTGATACAATAAATTGATTTGTATCAAACAATTTTTAACTCTAGCTATAATTTTGATTGATAATTTCTGATATAATAAAGTGAATCTGGTACAAGGAATTATGTTTCATATATACTATTTATATTATGTATGATTTTGTGTTTGATACAAAAGTGATTGAGAAATGTTGTGTGTAACGTATAATAAAAGTGAATATTAATGTATCACAAACAAAAGGAATTAAGTTGATACATGTTTAAAATATACATGCAGTGGTTAAATATTAAATGTTTCTGTAGTTACTTAGAACTACATAAAACAATATAATTGTGCATTTATTTGTTAAATATTCTGAATCAAATACTTATTTTGTTGATATATTTTTCTTTTATCATACATGAATCAAGTACTTTTTTTTGTTGTTGATATTTTTGTATCAGATAATGATATAATATCCAGTGTTATGATGTATAAAATACTTATAATAGACACAATGTAACAAGGTACTGACAACGTCAAAAATTATATTCAAAATAAACAATTTTGAGAAAAAAAAACTGTAAAACTTGAGAAAATGTATCTTGAAAAATTATAAATCCTCCAAAATATTAGTTAATGTATCTTAAAAACAATAAACATCAAAATATGTCTGTGAATTGGTACATAATCACTGATCTATATGAACCAAGTCATCTCGTTGTTGTGGAGTGAAATAGCTCTTCAGCTTTGGTGGATCATCGTTATCGCTAACATATCCTACCTTGACCTTGTCGAGACCGTACTTCCATAATAGTGTTGCATATCTTGTGTGAAGATAGTCAGCTCGGAAACCATTAGATGGATGTTGACTTCATCACTAAAGAATTCACCAAAGACAACTACAAACATTCCGCAGTCACTATAAACCTTCTGTAGGTACATTATAAAAATGAATTAAGTTTGAACAAAAAAGTTAATTACATGTACATTATAGTAACTACAAAAAATCTTACTGTTTAGTTGATACATTATGATAGTAACTGATACTCAATACCACTTGATGATATTTGTATCTGATACTAAATGAAACATCATATATTCATTATATGTTATTTAAGTATCATGGTTAAACTATTTTATAATATGATACACTATTCTGCAAATTACATCTCATCAAAATAATTTCTACTATATAATTTGATACATTAATGACAATATATAAAAAAACAAAAAAAATTAAAATTAGAATTTTATGTATAATTTCGTAAGATTTAAAGCAAGATACAAAACAGTATGATAATGTATCATTGTTGTCAACATATCCAATTTTTTTAAAACAACTCACCAAGGATGACATGAAATAATATAAAAAAAAAGAACCAGATAATAAAAGACATACCTGGGTAATGTAGATATGGAAATTGCAGGAGCAACTTTTCAATAGAAGACGACTATAATCATATATTCGGCTATGAATTATACATAATTTTGTTTTTACCCCATTTATCATCATCATAATCATATATTCGTCTAATATTAGAAAAGTTTAGTTGAGTGATACCAATACTAAAAGAACGATCCAGATCCTTATGTATCAGAAAATAAAGAAGAAAAAAATAAAATTGAAGAAGACGACCATGGAGGAGACGCCTGTAACTATTGAGTTGTTTGAATTTGATTGACCGGAGAGAGAATCCTTTTGAAAATCAAATTGATATGCAAATTGTAACTTATAAAATTGTGGAGTGAAATTAGGGAGAGATTAAAGGAGTGAAAAAGGGAAGGGAAATCGTAGGTTAAGATTGGGATACTTATGTATCTTGAGATTTTGGAAAAAATAAGGAATTTTAGAAATTTTTTAAAATAGTAGGGAACAATGGAAAATATAAAAAATAAAAGTGTGTATATAGGTAATTTATCCTATAATTAATCCAAAATAAAAAACATCCTAACACATATCTATTAATTCTCGCGTGAAGCGCAAACATGTTCCCTAGTTCCAATATAATAGGGGGTGACTCAATAGAATAGATGGGCTAAAGCCAAAATTTAGAAAAAGAGAGATACATTTAATTAATATATTTTATACATTTTATTCTCATAAATTCTATAAAAATATTATAATCAATTATAATTTAATAATTAATTTTTCTTTTTCAATTGACAACATTACCTTTCTTGTAATATTTTGTAGGAAAATAATAAGCATATATAAATTATAGTACGTTACATAACAACACAAATGTTTAAATCTCTTTTATTGATTATAGTTTTGAAAACTTTTTCATTAGAATCAATTATTATAGAAACTATCAAGATTATTCTAAACGTATTTAAAAATAAAATTAAGACTTCACTTTATTGAATATATCAATTAGATTATCATTTTTTACTTATATAATATTTCATAATACATTAAAATACAAAAAAATCAATATTATAGTGATTGTTATCTTTAGATGACATTCAAAGTTACAATATTTTTTTAAATTTAATTATTCGATAATCTAATTAGTTTGAGCTTGAAATGTTTAATAAAACATCTCAAAAGAATTGAAGACAATCTTACAAAGTCAATATTAAAACATGGTTGATTGAATTTAAATTGAAGTGAATTAGAGAAATTAAGAAATAAAAAGTAACTATAAATATTGATTATGTAGGATTTTTAATTATAATTACATCAATAATAAAATATAAAAAATATGTGCATAATAATTAGTAAGAGATGTCATGGGTGTTCCAGGAAAATGTAAAGGATGCAGCAGTATGCCCTTGTGAGGGCTATCTGTAACAAGGAAGAGATTAGAAAGAAATTAGCGTAACTAGTGGTGTTGTCACCCATTTTGTACCTCTAGTCATTAATTCTGAAGCTCTCACCCTCTGTTTTGACATTTGCTAGTTTTTGTTGGTGTCATCGAGTTATTACGTACACACCGAAATGAAGATTTGTGGTAAAAAATGAATACTTTTCAAATAAATAAATCAGTTGCCAGCATAACCTATATGCTTGTGACAGGTTCAGGTAATTTAGGTCATCTACATTGACTTTTAAGTAGCAGCTGTAATTTAGTTTGATGAGAAATTCAACTACTAAGGTCCCTGTCTAACAAACAAAATCCAAAAAGTCCATATTGCATGCATTATTAAAAACCTATATAAAGCAACAGACTTGAAGCCAATGCCACATCCGAAACTCTTGCACACCCACATATTCTTTAACCTTCCAAGATTTGCAGAAAAATGGCTCAGCATTACCACTTATCCTCTCTTTTACTACTTGCATTTCTCAATTTATTCTTCATTTATGGCAACATAACTGAAGCGACTGCACGCCACCTTCTAGAGACCCCCCTCCCTGAGATTCCTAAACCAGAACTCCCCAAAGTCCCAGCCTTGCCAAAGCCTGAAATCCCAACTGTGCCGAAGCCTGAGCTTCCAAAACCTGAGATCCCTAATGTTCCAAAGCCTGAGCTACCAACTTTCCCGAAGCCCCAGTTACCAACTTTGCCAAAGCCAAAGATGCCTGAGATTCCCGCAATGCCAAAACTAGAGTTTCCTCCCTTGAAAAAGTCAGAAATTCCAGCAGTGCCAAAGACTGAGGTTCCTCCCGCTATGAAAAAGCCTGAAGTTCCAACTTTACCAAAGCCCGAGCTACCGAATGTGCCAAAGCTAGAAATCCCAGAACTACCAAAGCCAAAGGTCCCAGAACTTCCAAAGCCAAAAGTACCAACTATGCCAAAGCCTGAAATCCCAGAATTACCAAAGCCAAAAGCCCCAGAGCTTCCAAAGCTAAAAGTCCCAACAATGCCAAAGCCTGAAGCACCAGCTGTGCCCAAGACTGAAATCCCAGAACTACCAAAGCCAAAAGTCCCAGAGCTTCCAAAGCTAAAAGTCCCAACAATGCCAAAGCCAGAAATCCCAGAACTACCAAAGCCAAAACTACCAGAACTTCCAAAGCCAGAAGTACCAAAGATGCCAAAGCCTGAAATCTCAGAACTACCAAAGCCTAAAGTCCCAGAGCTTCCAAAGCTAAAAGTCCCAACTATGCCCAAGCCTGAAATTCCAGAACTACCTAAACCAACTCTTCCTTCACTTTCTCCACCATACAAACCCGCTACTCCTTGAGTAAATTATATGCTACTTTCACTCTATTAGAAAGTACCCAGCTGATATTTTGCGATTTCCATCTCAGTCTATGAAATTTGCCACCTGAGCTGTGACATGGAGATAGTATTGGATATATACTTCCTGCTACGAGTCGAAATTGTAATTCTCTTATAGAAGTATTTGAATTGGATGTACCGAGTTTGTCGTGTTATTATACTATATGAATGTTTTATGTATTTCTATATATACAGTGTAATAAAACTTTGATATATGTTACTTTGGTTTAGTTCCTATCATTTGCCATCTCTGCTTTTGCTCGATCGTTGTTTGTCCATTCTTTCCCTCACTGTTTTTCCTTCCTAATTTATAGTAACCAATTTCTCCATTACATTTCAAGAGTATGGAATAAAGGATGAATTAGTATATTTAAGTGCCACAAAATGGAGTGGACTCACATTTTTAGTGTAGAGCCAAACTGGTGATTTAACTAATTTGCTTTTTGTTTCATTCATCCTAATTAATGCACATTAAATGGATTCAATTACCTCTGTTTCACCTTCTCCAAAAGAATGATAAAAACAATTTATGCTTCATGTATGATCAGTTAGCTGGTGCAATTACGCAAGCCACCTTCTGGGGACGCCATTCCCTGAGATCCCTACACCAGAATCCCCAAATATTCCAGCCTTACCAAAGCCTGAAATCCTATTTTATACCAATACCTGAAGTATTATCTATTTCCAACGTTCCAAAGCTATATGAATCCGTGGCGTAAGCAACATTTTTTGTAGGCAGGGTCCATATTTAAAGGAGCAAACAAAGAATAAATATTGTAGCGACATCATATTAAAAATATTAGTTTATTACTATAATTTGCTTTAACGAGTTTTCATTTTTAAAATGTATTCATGACAACATTAAAAATAGTGTCTTACGGTGAAAATCCCATCAACCACTTAAAAAATCATTATTCATCTGATTTTACAAGTCAATGTTAATCAACTTCATCACCGAGAAAGCAATATGCCAAGTCTCAAGTAATTGGACCGGGTAGTTTTCAAAATTATGATTTTACAAGTGGTGAAATAATTGAATCCAAGTAGCGTTTATAGTTATTTATTGTCCCTTTCATACACAAAAGTTGATGTGTTCAAGCAGTAAAACCCAAAAATTTTAAATGAAAGATTGCAGTACTGAGTAACTGTCGAAGTTTATTGGCGAAGTTAGGTGCTTTTGCCAGCGAACCAATTACAGGCAATCTTTGGGAAGTGGTGTCATTTGTTTTTATTAATCCTAAAGCTCAAAAGAAACTCTAAAGTAATAACCTTTCTATTTTGTAGTTTTTGTCGATATCGTTGAGTTATTATGTACACACCACACCAGAATGAAGATTTGCGGTAAAAAGTGAATATTTCTTCACTTTTCAAAGAAATGAAATCAGCTAAGCTAAGAATTTTTATCAGGTTACCAGCATAACCTATATGCAAGTGACAGGTTTAGACTATTTTAAGTAATTTAGGTCATCTAAATTGACTTTTTACCTGGCTGGAGGCTAATTAGTTTGATGAGAAATTCAACTACTCAGGCCCGTGGCTAACAAACAGAATCCTGAAAGTCCTTGTAATTGCATTCTTGAAAACCTATATAAAGCAACAGACATAAAGCCAATGTCACATCCCAATCACATTGAGTCTTACACATTATTCTTCTTTTCGCTTCTACAATCTGCGTAAAAATGGGTCAGCATCACCACGTATCCTCCCTCTTACTACTTGCATTTCTTAATTTATTCTTCATTCATAGCAACATAACTGGTGTGGCTGCACGCCACCTCTTAGAGACGCCCGTCCCTGAGATACCTAAACCAGAACTACCGAAAGTTCCAGCCTTGCCAAAGCTTGAAATCCCAACTCTGCCGAAGCCTGAGCTTCCAACCATACCAAAGCCTGAGATCCCCGCTGTTCCAAAGCCTAAGCTACCAACTGTCCCGAAGCCTGAGTTACCAACTTTGCCAAAGCCTAAGATGCCAGCTATGCCAAAGCCTGAATTACCGACTTTGCAGAAGCCTGAGATTCCAGTTGTGCCGAAACCCAAGCTTCCTTCTATGCCAAAGCCTGAGATTCCAACAATGCCAAAACTCGAGTTTCCTTCCTTGAAAAAGCCAGAAGTTCCATCAATGCCAAAGACTGATCATCCAACTATGAAAAAAGAAGAGATTCCAACTATACAAAAGCCTGAATTACCAACTTTGCCAAAGCCTGAGATCCCAGCTATACCAAAACCCGAGATTCCTACTGTGCCGAAGCCTGAGATTCCAACAATACCAAAACCCGAGTTTCCTCCCTTGAAAAAGCCAGAAATCCCAGCAGCGCCAAAGACTGAGCTTCCTCCAGCTATGCCAAAGCCTGAAATCCCAGAACTACCAAAGCCAAAAGTCCCCGAGCTTCCAAACCTAAAAGTCCCAACTATGCCAAAACCTGAAATTCCAGAACTACCAAAGCTAAAAGTCCCTGAACTTCCAAAGCTAGAAGTACCAACTATGCCAAAGCCTGAAATCCCACTACTACCAAAGCCAAAAGTTCCCGAGCTTCCAAAGCTAAAAGTCCCAACTATGCCAAAGCCTGAAATCCCAGAACTACCTAAACCAACTCTTCCTTCACTTTCTCCACCGTACAAACCTGCTACTCCATGAGTAATTATGTGCAACTTTCACTCTATTAGAAAGTACCCAACTGATGTTTTGCCTCAGTCTATGAAGCTTGCGACCTGAACCATGACATGGAAATAGTATTGGACACTTTCTGCTAGGAGTAGAAATAGTAATTCTTCTATAGTAGTGTTTGAATTGGATGTACCATGTTTGACGTGTCATTATACTATATGAGTGTTTTATGTACTTGTTATAAATATAAGCTATGATATATGTTATTTTGATTTAGTTTGTATCATTGGTAAGCTTTGTTTTTGCTCATTCCTTATCTGTTCACTCTTTCCCTCTAGTTTTTTCCTTTCCTAACCAATTTCTTCCATTACATTTCAAGAGTATGGAATAAGGATGAATTAACATATTAAGTTATAGTACTAAATTGATGATTTAGCTATTTTTGCCTTTTGTTTCGTTATCCTAATGCATATTAAATGGACTCAGTTACCTCTATTTCGTCTGCTCTTAAAGAAAGATGAGAACAACTTATGCTTGGCCTGTTAGCTGGTGCAACTACAGCTTCTATCTAGAGAGGCCATTCCCTGAGATTCCTAAATTAAACCAGACAGAATCCCCAAATATTTCTGCCTTAGCTTCTTGAAGCCTGCACCTCTAACCTTATACTATATACTCAATTTTTTTTTAGCGGTGTCTATAATTAAAGGAGTAACAAAGAACAAATATTTTAGCCACGTCATATTAAAAGATATTAGTTTATTACCATTATTCTCTTCAACAAGTTTTGTTTTTTTCATAATAGTATTATTGTTTTCAAAAGGTTAAAACACCAAACAACCATTCAAAAACTCATCATTCATTCGATTTCACAAATAATCTTAATCAATATCATCCATGAGAAAGCAATACGCAAGTCCAAGTAATTGTACCCAATAGTTTCCAAAGTTCAGGTTGTTTACATGTGGTGATTGAATCTGAATAGCGCTTATAGTTATTTATTGTCCCTTTCGTACAACAAAAGTTGATGTGGCTAGATGATTTAGTTTAATTTTTCCTTACAAAAGGTAGAAAGTCATATCCATTGAACCACGCATCACTTTTTTTTAAGCAGTAAAACTCTAACCGTGTGAAGTTTGCTGGCAAAGTTAGGCGCTTTGCCAGAACCAACAGGCTACGGGAAGTGGTTTCATTTGTTTTTTTTTTTTTATAATGAAAAACTTTATTTTGCATACATGTCTTCAATAAAATTCCTGATGAAGATGTCGGAAGCCCTTCATCCTACCTATATCCGCCCCTGTTAATGCTATTCTTTCAGTATTAACTTTTTTATATGAATCTGATATACTATTCTTTTAGTATTAATTATTTTTTCTTTCTTGGAGAATTGTATTGATATTTTGTGGTATAATGTGAATTCAGGACTTTTCTCTTTTCAAGAAAATGAAATAAGCTACTCTATCCGGTCCAAAATAATGTCATTAGCTAATTTTACCATTTAATTATTGACAAAGTACCATTTAATTAATGTCATTAGCTAATTTTAGTGGTGTAACACCCCCAAAAAATTCATTTATATTTGGACAGGAGGGAGTGATAAAGAAAGGATTTCTATCAGGTTGCTAGCATAACGTATGTGTTTGTGAAAAGTTTACACTATTTTGTAATTAGGTCATCTAGATTGACTTTTGAGGTACCAACTAGAAGCTAAGTGGATGACAAGTTCAACTACACAATCCTTACTTAACAAACAAAATCCAGATGTCCATTTTAAAACCTATATATAGCAACAGAAATAAAACCAATGCCACATCCGAATCACTTTGCCAAAGCCTAAGATCCCACCTATGCCAAAGCCCGAGATTCCTGCAATGCCAAAACTAGAGTTTCCTCCCTTGAAAAAGTCAGAAATTCCAGCCGTGCCAAAGACTGAGCTTCCTCCCAATAGCGAAGCTAGAATTTTTAATAAGGGGGTTCAAAATCTAAAGAACTAAACACACGGACTAATCGAAGGGGGTTCAACATCTACTATATATACATAAAAAAATAATTTTAACCATGTATAAATAGTAATATTTTCTGCCAAAACAGAAGTATGGATTCTGGCCTATTATTTATTGTGATTTTAGTGATCTTTTTACACAAACTCTGCGCCAAAATTACTAGGTTCGTATGAATCTAGTATTTCGTGCTGCATTTGCCCCTTCATGCTTTGTCACCCGGAAACTCATGATTTGTGCCACCAAAGGTGACTCCAGCCATTCCTGAAGCTCAAATTTAAGACATCTGATTAAGAATTAATAAATATTTATTCTCTCCACATCTCTACCAGAACGCTTGATGATATCTTCGTAGTAGCTACTCTTTCTGTCACTATTGTTCCACACAAAGCCTAATTTTGTCTGCAATCAATATAAGTATAGTGTATAATATGTTCGAAGTTATATTAGACTTTTTATTTCTTTTAACTAGGACGTCCCAAATGTTATCGTATTTTACTAAAAATATTACGTATTATTTTGTAGATAGTTGATCACAACCTTTAAGTATTCATATAATGTAATGTTTTCTCCATCAAATTAAATTATCAATAATTATTTTAATATTTTTAATAATAATATAAATACTTATATCAAGTTAACATTAAGATGCGATAATCAGTCAAACAATGCTTTAAAAAAATAAGACTGAGGGAGTTTATATTTTGATTTTAAAAACATTTAGTTAAAGTGTAATGATTTTTTTGTACAGGAAGAACCAACAGTGTCATCATTATCGTGATAGAGTTGTATGCATGTCAAGTTAAACTATATTTGATTAAGATATGTTGTGTCTCTTATAATACCCACTTTTTATTTTAATTTGATTTAAAGAGACAAACAACAAATAAAGAAAGGACATAAAATACATTTGTAATTGACAATTTAAAGGTGATTAGTAAATATTTAACAAAAGTTTGATTCCTTAATAATCTCATATAAGCTAGTAAATATGAGTATTCCTTTATTTTAGCGATATTCAAGATACTATGATATTGCTATTACAAGACAAATTCTAAATACTATAATATTGGCAGATAAATAGGTCAACTAACGTATCAAATATTGAAATCCTCCTTTTTATATGCTTGTAAAAATCTATATATAGCTAAATGAAAAACTATTGGAATATCAAAACTTCATTTGCTCTTTAACACATGTTACTCTAAGCTTCTTGCATCTGCAGAAAAAATGGCTCAACATTACAAACTGTCTTCCATCTTATTGCTTGCATTTATCTACTTTATACATGACCACATGATTACTACTATAACAGCACGTCGCATTCTACAAACTTCTAGTTTCTCAATGTCCACTACCCCTAGTTTCGCAATGCCTACTACCCCCAGTTTCTCCAATTCCCCCGGTGTTTCAAAGCCTGCTAGCCCAAGTTTCTCCAATTCACCTAGCCTTTCGAAGCCCGAGACTCCTAGTTTCTCAAAATCTGAGACCCCTAGTTTCTCAAAACCCGAGACGCCTAGTTTTTCAACACCTGAGACCCCTAGTTTCTCAAAGCCCGAAACTCCTAGTTTCTCAAAACCCGAAACTCCTAGTTTCTCAAAGCCCGAGACACCTAGTTTCGCAAAGCCCGAAATTCCTAGTTTCTCAAAACCTGAAACCCCTAGTTTATCAAAGCCTGAGATTTCTAGTTTCTCAAAACCCGAAACCCCTAGTTCCCCAAGACTCGAAACTTCTATTTTCTTAAAGCCTGAGACCCCTACTTTCTCAAAGCCCGAAACTCCTACATTTTCAAAGCACAAAACCCCTAGTTTCTCAAAGCCCGAGACCCTCAGTTCTCAAAAGCCTGAGACTCCTACTTTTTCAAAGCTAGAGACCCCTATTTTCTCAAAATCGGAGACCCCTAGTTTCTCAAAGCCTGAGACTCCTACTTCTCCAAAGCCTGAAACTCCTACTTTCTCAAATCCCGAAACTCCTACTTTCTCAAAGCCCGAGACCCCAAGTTCTCCGAAGCCTGAGACTCCCAGTTTCTCAAAGCCCGAGACCCCTAGCTTCCCAAAGCCCGAGACTTCTAGTTCCTCAAAGCCTGAGATGCCAAGTTCCCCAAAATCTGAGACACCTAGTTTTTCAAAACCCGAGACTCCAACTTTCTCAAAGCATGAGACTCCGAGTTCCCCAAAGTCTGAGACCCCAACTTTCCCAAAGCCTGAAATCCCAAGTTCTTTAAAACCCGAGACCCCAAGTTCTCCAAATCTTGAGACCCCTAGTTTCTTAAAGCCCAAGACCCCTATCTTTTCCAAGCCCGAAACCCCTAGTTTCTCAAAGCCCGAGATGCCAAGTTCCCCAAAACCTGAGACTCCTAGTTTTTCAAAACCTGAGACCCCAACTTTTTCAAAGCCTGAGACGCCGAGTTCCCCAAAGTCTGAGACCCCTGCTTTCTCAAAGCCTGAAATCCCAAATTCTTCAAACCCCGAGACACCAGGTTCCCCTAAGCCTGTGACCCCTAGTTTTTTAAAGCCCGAAAGCCCTAGCTTCTCAAATCCCGAGACTCTCAGCTTTTCAAAGCCTGAGACCTCAAGTTTCTCTAAGCCCGAGACTCCAAGTTTCTCAAAACCTGAGACTCCAAGTTCCTCGAAGCCCGAGGCGCCAAGTTCACCAACGCCCGAGATGCCAAGTTTTAAAAAACCCGACACTCCTAGTTTCTCAAAACTTGAGACTCCAAATTCTCCAAAGCCCGAGACCCCTAGTTTCTCAAAGCCCGAGACTCCAAGTTCCCTAAAGCCCGAGACTCCAAGTTCCCCAAAGCCCGAGACCTCTACTTTTTCAAAACCTGAGACCCCCAATTCTCCAAAGTCTGAGACTTCAAGTTCTCCAAAGCCCGAGACCCCTAGTTTCTCAAAGTCAGAGACTCCTAGTTTCTCAAAGCCCGAGATGCCAAGTTCCCCTACGCCTGAGACTTCTAATTTCTCAAAGCCCGAGACTCCAAGTTTTACAAAGACCAAGGCTCCTACTTTTTCAAAACCTGAGAACCCAAGTTCTCCAAAGCCTGATACTCCAAGTTTCTCAACTTCCGAGACTCCTACTTTCTCAAAGCCCGAGACCCCAAGTTCCTCAAAACCTGAGACCTCAAGTTTCTCAAAGCCCGAGACTCCTAGCTTTTTAAATCCTGAGACACCAAGTTCGCCAAAGCCCGAGGCATCAAGTTCTCCAAAGTTTCAGACTCCTAGTTCCTCAAAGCCCGAGACTCCAAGTTCCCCAAAGACCGAGACTCCAAATTTCCCAAAGCTTGAGACTCCAAGTTCTCCAAAGCCCAATACACCTAATTTCCCAGAGCCCGATACCCCAAGTTTCTCAAAGCCCGAGACCCCAAGTTTTCCAAAACCCAAAACTCCTAGTTCTGAAAAGCCTGAGACACCAAATTCCCCAAAGCCTGAGACCCCAAGTTCTCCAAATTTTGAGACTCCTAGTTTCTCAAAACCCGAGACCCTTAATTCCTCAAAGCCCGAGATTCCAACAGCCCCAAAACTCGAGACTCCTGGTGTCTCTATGCCTGAAATACCTAGTGTACCAAAGCGTGACCTACCAACTACCCCAAAACCTGAGATCCCAACTTTTACAAAGACTGAATTACCAGTTGTTTCAAATCCTGAGATTCCTAGTGTGATAAAGACAGAAAATCCAAAACTTTCTAAACCAACATTGTCAACTTCTCCATGAGTAACTATGGTGTTATTCATGTGTCATGACTTGTGCTGCCTAATTGCATATGAATGAGTTGACAATGGGTTAGATGCGAATGGATAAAATATTCGACTAGACCGTATTTTACGTGAATAAAAATGGGTTGAATGATGGATGATATTATAATATCCACTTATTATCTACTCATAAATTGTACAAAATTGAAATTAGTTATTAAATAAAGTGAAGCACTTTCTTTTTCTTTAATTTTTTGTTTTGGTAAGCCGACTTATATTGCTTTTCACTATGTTAGATGTTTATTTTTTCTTAGTCAATATTATTATATTTAGAAGCTATAGTTTCTAACTTTTGGTACGAAGTTTTTGGATGCTAAAACGGTAGATGCTAAAATTAGAGATCATTGAATTAAACTACAAAAGGTTACATTATACATACTTTATATATTGGTGTTCAGTTACTTTGAAACAAAATAAATAATATGCACATAGTGGCAACAAAAAACTTGAGGAATTTTATAATGGTAATTACCCACATGATGACTTTATTAATAATTCTCAACTAATATCCGAATAATAGAAATAACTTAAAGATCATTGCAATATTTTTGAACATAAATGCAGAGATTCGACATTATCACATATCTCAAAAGGCTATGATTAATGATTGCAAATATCGTATTTTTTGATCAATTTTATCTTCTAATGCACGTGTGTTTTCTGATGGTAACATTTTTTTCTTTATATAATGTCTTCTCAATATTGCATGATCTATTAAAAAATAATTGTGCATCATTTTTTTCTATTCTTGTGTACACAAAGAATTGAATATTTTAACTTCACAGCATACACTATACTATTATGTAAAATGATTAAAGATTTGTTGACATTTCAGCACTGTAATTGTCACATTAAAGCACATATTATGCACATTTTGGGACTCCAAAACTTCACTACAAAAAATCTCCACATCAACGTATTTTCTAAAAATTCATCAGCACTCTAAATTTCACCATAAATTTTTTTGGTGTACTCATTTACTATGTTTATAAAAAGAAGTTTCTAACATGTAATTTTGTTAGAGTACACCTCTTCAAGCTGTCAATGCCAAGATTAATGTTTTGGTAATTACCTTCCAAATGACTCATTGAGTGTTTAAATTTCTTGAAACTAAATGCACAATGCAAGTTAATATTTAAGACGATAAATTGCATATTCTTTTCATGTTGTAGTTATTATGAGTAGCAAGTAAATTTATTTCAAATTCATTCTAAAAGTAACAACTTATTATTATGTTAAAAATTAATGCAATAACTAAAACAAATGTTAACACATTATTTGGCTACTCTTCCTTCTCAGTTTTTCTTTTATAATTTATAGTAATAGTAACCACTTTCTTCCATCACACTTCAAGAGTATGATTTAAAGGATGAATTAGCATATGTTGAAGTGCCGGTTGAATATTTTGTTCCATAAATACACCTCAATAGAGTGTTGTGTTTGTTAACTGATTGATACCATTTTTTTCAACTCTCTAAAAATGTGATAAATCTTTCAAGTGTAGTTATATTATTCTTATGCCAGTTCTGTGGATTGTACTAGTCTTTTTTGGCTTATTATTTATTGTGATTTTAGTGATCTTTTAACACATGAACTCCACAACAAAATTACTAAGTTTAGATCTAGTTTTTCATGTTGCATTTGCCCCTTCCTTCTTTGTCACCCTGAAACTCATGATTTGTGCCTCCAAAGGTGACTCCACTTCCAAAGCTTGAATTTAAGAAATCTGATCAAGGATTAATAAATATTTATTCCCCTCCATGTCTCTACCACAATGATATATTGATGATCGATATCTTGTTGGTGGCTAGTCTTTCTATCACTATTGTTCCATACAAAGTCTAATTTTGTCTGCAATCAAGCATTGTTTATTTGTTCCAAGTTATAATCAACTTTTTATTTCTTTTAACTGGGCGTCCCAATACTCCCAAATGTTATCATATTTTACTAAAATATGGAGTATTATTTTGTCGATAGTTGATTATAACTTTTAAGTATATTCATATAATGTAATGTTTTCTCCATCAAATTAAATTATCAATAATTATTTTAATATTTGTAGTAATAATATAAATACTTAAATCAAGTCAACATCAAGACGCGATATTCAATCAAATAATGTCTTATAAAATAGGACTAAGGAAGTTTATATGTTGAATTTTAAAGATATTTAGTGAAAAGTGTAATGATTTTAGTTATTACAAGGAGAAATCAACATTGTCATTCTTATCGTGATAGAGTGATATGCATGTCAAGTTCAATTATGTTTGATTAAAATATGATGTGTCTCTCTTATACCTACTTTTATTTAATTTTATCCTAAAAGAAAAGCTAGAAATAAAGAAATGACATAATTAAAAGACATTGTGATTGATAATTTAAAGGTGATTAGTAAATAGTTTAACAATTGTTTGTTTCCTTAATAATCTCAGATAAGCTAGTAAATCTGAGCATTCCTTTATTCTAGTGATATTCAAGATACTATAATATTGCAATCATAATACAAATTCTAGATACTATAATATTGGCAGATAAATAGGACAACCAACGTATCAAATATTGAAATCCTCCATTTTACATGCCTTTAAAAATCTATATATAGCTAAATGGAAACCAATTAAAATATCAAAATTTTATTTTCTCTTACCACATTTTTCTCTAAGCTTCTTGCATCAGCAGAAAAATGGCTCGGCATTACAACTTGTCCTCCATCTTATTGTTTGCGTTTATCTACTTTATGCATGACGACATGATAACTACTATAACGGCACGTCGCCTTCTTTAGACCCCTAGTTTCTCAGCGCCCACTACTCCTAGTTTTTCAATGTCCGTTGTCCCAAGTTTCTCAACGCCCACTACCCCCAGTTTCTCAATGCATGCTACCCCAAGTTTCTCCAATTCCCCCGGTCTTTCAAAGCCTCAGAACCCTAGTTTCTCAAAACCTGAAACACCTAGTTTCTCAAAGCCCGAAACTCTTAGTTTCTCAAAGCCTAAGACACCTAGTTTAATTTCTCAAAGCCCGAAATTCCTAGTTTTTCAAAACCCGAGACCCCTAGTTTCTCAGCGCCCACTACCCCTAGTTTCTCAACGCCCACTACCCCAAGTTTCTCCAATTCCCCTAGTCTTTCAAAGCCTGAGACCCCTAGTCTTGCTAAGCATGAGACCCCTAGTTTTTCAAAATCTGAAACACCTAGTTTCTCAAAATCCGAAACTCCTAGTTTCTCAAAATCCGAAACTCCTAGTTTCTCAAAATCCGAAACTCCTAGTTTCTCAAAGCCAGAAACTCCTAGTTTCTCAAAGCCAGAAACTCCTAGTTTCTCAAAGTCCAAAATTTCTAGTTTTTCAAAACTTGAAATCCCTAGTTTCTCAAAACCAGAGACCCTTACTTTTTCAAAGCCCGAGACCCCTAGTTTCTTAAAACCTGAGACTCCTAGTTTCTCAAAGCCCGAGACTCCTAGTTTCTGAAAGCCTAATACCCCTAGTTCTCCAAAGCTCGAGACTCCAAGTTTCTCCATGCCCAAGACCCCTGGTTCACAAAAGTCTGAGATTCCTACCTTCTCAAAGCCTGAGAACCCTAGTGTTTCAAAGCCCAAGACTCCTACATTCTCAAAGCCTGTGACTCCTACTTCCTCAAAGCCCGAGACCCCTACTTTATTAAAGCCTGAGACTCCTACTTTCTCAAAGCCTGAGACCTCAAGTTTCTCAATGCCCAAGACCCCTAATTCTACAAAACCCAAGATTCCTAGTTTTTCAAAGCTTGAGACTCCTAATCCCCCAAAGCCAGAGACCCCTAATTCTCCAAAGCTCGAGACCCCTAGTTTTTCAAAGCCTGAAACTCTTAGTTTCTCAAATCCTGAGACTCCTACTTTCTCAAAGCCTGAGACTCCTACTTTCTCAAATTCTGAAATTCCACGTTCTCCGAAGCCCGAGACCCCAAGTTCTCCGAAGCTTGAGACTCCTAGTTTCTCAATACCCGAGGCTCCTAGTTTTCCAAAGCCCGAGATTTCTAGTTTTTCAAAGCCTGAGACACCAAATTCCCCAAAATCTGAGACTCCTAGTTTTTCAAAACCCGAGACTTCAACTTTCTCAAAGCCTGAGACTCCGAGTTCCCCAAAGTCTGAGATCCCTACTTTCCCAAAGCCTGAAATCCCAAGTTCCCCAAGGCTCGAGACACCAAATTCCCCAAAGCTTGAGACCTCTAGTTTCTCAAAGCCTGAGACTCCTAGTTTCTCAAGGCCTAAGACTCTAAGTTCCTCAATGCCCGAGTCACCAAGTTCCCCAATGCCCGAGATGCCAAGTTTTTCAAATCCCGAGACTCCTAGTTTCTCAAAGACTGAGACTCCAAGTTCCCTAAAGCCAGAAACTCCTAGTTTTTCAAAGCCCGAGACTCCAAGTTCCCCAAAGCCTGAGACCTCTAGTTTCTCAAAGCCCGAGGCTCCTAGTTTTTCAAAGCCCGAGATACCAAGTTCCCCAAAGTCTGAGACGCCAAGCTCCTCAAAGCCCGACACCCCAAGTTTCGAGACTCCAAGTTTTCCAAAACCCGAAACTCCTAGTTCCCCAAAGCCCGACACACCAAGTTCGCCAAAGTATAAGACCCCAAGTTCTCCAAATTTTGAGACTCCTAGTTTCTCAAAGCCAGAGATACCTAGTTTCTTAAAACCTGAAACCTCTAATTCCTCAAAGTATGATATTCCAGCAGCCCCAGAACTTGAGACTCCTAGTGTTTCTAGGCCTGAAATACCAAATGCACCAAATCGTGAGCTACCAACTACCCCTAAACCGGAGATCCCAACATTTACAAAGCCTGAATTACCAGTTGTTTCAAATCCTGAGATTCCAAGTGTATTAAAGACAGAAATACCAAAACCTTATGAACAAACATTGTCAACTTCAATTCTCCCTGAGTAACTATGGTGTTATTTATGTGTCATGACTTGTGCCGGCTAGCAGAAGATTAGATCGCATATGAATGAGTTGAAAATGGGTTAGATGCAAATGGATAAATATTTGACTTGTCGGTATTTTATGTGAATAAAAATGAGTTGAATGATGGATGATTTTAGTATCCACATATTATCTACTCATAAATTGTACAAAAATGAAATTTGCTATCAAATAAAGTGAAGCACTTTCTTTTTCTGTAA
Organism: Solanum stenotomum; assembly: GCF_019186545.1. NCBI lineage: Eukaryota > Viridiplantae > Streptophyta > Magnoliopsida > Solanales > Solanaceae > Solanum > Solanum stenotomum. Next base: position 4,592,895 of record NC_064282.1, read on the forward strand.
TTTTATTTTTTGATAAGCCAACTTACATTGTTTTTCAGATGTTTGTTTTTTCTTAGTCAACATATCTAGAAGCTATAGTTTCTAACTTTTGGTACGAAGTTCTTGGATGCTAAAATTAGAGATCTTTGAATTAAAAAAAAATCTCCACAATTCAACATATTTTCGATAAATTCATCAGCACTATAAATTCGATGTATAGCATGTTTTATCTGTCATTATACTATATAAGTGTTACATGTATATTCTATATATACAGTGTAGTAAAGCTATGATTGATCTATTTTACTATATATCATTGGCCGGACACGATCTCTGTTTCTGCTAAATCGTCGTTGTTTATCGATCAACTGAACCATTTTTTCCCATCACATTTCGAAAGCATGGAAATAATGAATTAAGTGTTGCGCTGGTTGAATAATACTTTAATTTGGACAATGATAGAAATTGCAGAGAACGTTCTTCCATTGCAACATTCACAAATCATAAGTTTCAAAATATCATCTCATTTTCACTAATCAAATTTGATAGTTTTCATCAGTGAAAAGTTTTAAAGAGAAAATGTTTGCCATGACTAAAAAAAAAGGTTTAAAGGTAGAATGGGTCAATTTAAAACAAAAGATTTGTCTAGTTTACTTTTTTAAAAAAAAAAAAAAAACTAAAATATCTCAACAAACTAAATAAAAACATAAATTCAAATTCATTCTAAAAGTATAAATTTATTATGTTAAAAATCACTGCAATAACTAAAACAAATGTTAAACATTGTTTGGCTACTCTTCCCTGTCGGCTTTTAATTTATTATTTATTCATAGTAATAGTAACCACTTTCTTCCATCACATATCAAGAGTGATTTAAAGGATAAATTAGCATATATTAAAGTGCCGGTTGAATATTTTGTTCCACAAATATGAAATATACCTCAATAGAGTGTTGTGTTTGTTAACTGATTAATATCATTTTTTTTTAACTCTCTAAAAATGTGATAAATCTTTCAAATGTGAGCGTCCAGTTTTCTTAATATATGAATTTACAATGTAGTTATATTTTTCTTATGCCATTTCTGTAGATTATACTAGATTTTTTTCTCATCAGGGTGTTGGACATCTATTTTTGTAGATTTATGTGTTGTTTTGTTCAATTTTTAAGATTTTTAATATTAAATAAACATATTTGATATGTAAATTAAAAGTATGAGTTCTGACCAATTATTTATTGCGATTTTAGTGATCTTTTTACATATATACTCCACGATAAAATTACTAGGTTCAGATGAATCTAGTTTTTCATTTTGCATTTGCCCTTGCCTGCTTTGTCACCCTGCAACTCGTGATTTGTGCCACCAAATGTGACTCCATTCCTGAAGCTCGAACTTAAGACATCTGATTAAAGAATAATAAAAAATGTTTATTTGTTCCAAGTTATAGTATAACTTTTTTATTTCTTTTAACTGGTACGTCTCAAATGTTGTCATATTTTATTAAAATATTATTATTTTGTAGATAGTTGATTATAACTTTTAGGAAAATACATAAAAATCTCCTTGAACTTGATCGGATAATTTACTTTAGTACTTAAACTACACGGGCGTTTAAATACCCCCCTTAAGATCTTTGAAGTGATTTTTTTTCCACCCTGAGACTATAACACCACTCTCACCCGCCACGTAAGCGCCACATCACAACCATGTAGGCACCATGTCATTAATCTTTATTTCTTTTTTACTTATTCACTATTTTTTCTTACACCCTTTTTAAAATTAATTATATCAATTAATTAATTTATAAATGCATACCCCTCCACCCCCACCGCCACGCTCTCTCTTTCTTCTTCCTTGTTGTTCACAATTATTCCAACCTTCAATATTTTCTTTTCTTCTTCTTCACTATTCAACAATTTTTTAAGTCACTTTAAAGAAGAAATTCACGTTATCTTCTTCGAACCCTCCCAACGAATTTACCCCCTTGGAGAATGCATTTTTTTGAAAGCCAAATTTTTCTTGACAACTCAAATAAGAAATGAAGATTGCATAAGAAAGTTGATCCAAAAAAAATATAAATTTTATGAGAAATGTTTGAATGATCTAGAAATCAAAATGGCTCGCTCAAAATTTAAGAAAGTTTACATTTACCAAATCGATACAAATAATAGAGTGAAATCGACGTCAATAAAATGACATTGCTATTGAATTTTACGGATTAGTAAAAGATTAGTGGAATGAAAATAGTGGATAGAGGTGGGGAAGAAGATGGAGGAAGAGATGTTTTAATGGAGAAAAATGTGTATTGAAGAAGACAACAAAATAAAAATAAAAAAAAATTAAATAAAATAAAAAGGGGACCCACTAATTACATTTACCTCTTAACAAGAAAATTTACATATTTTAAAGATTTAATATATATAAAAAAAAAAACTATTTAAATAATTTGTTATATATTGGCCAATAAAAAAAGGTCATTTGTAGGGCTTTATAAATTAAGTTTTTTTTTTCTCTTTTTTCACGCACTTTCAGGAAAGTGCACACTCACTCTCTCTGCCACATCATCCCTTAGGGGGTGTTTTAATCACTTAAAAGATGTTAAGAGGGTATATAAACACCCGTGTAGTTTAAGTACTAAAGTAAGTTTTCGTGCCAAGTTCAGAGGGGATTTTATGTCTTTTCCCTAACTTTTAAGTATATTCATATATAATGTAATGTTTTCTCCATCAAATTAAATTATCAATAATTATTTTAATATTTTTAGTAATAATATAAATACTTAAATCAACTTAATATTATGATGTGATATTTAATCATAATGCCTTAAAGAATAAGACTAAGGGAGTTTATATGTTGATTTTATAGATATTTGGTGAAAAGTGTAATGATTTTGGTTATTACAAGTAGAAATGAACATTGTCATTATTATCGTGATAGAGTGGTATGCATTTCAAGTTCAGATATGTTTGATTAAGATATGATGTGTCTCTTTTATACCCACTTTTTTTTTTATTATTATTTATTCAAAGAGAAAAGCTACAAATAAAGAAAGGACATAAAAGACATTGTGATTGAAATTTCGAAAGTGATTAGTAAATATAGCTTAACAAATGTTTGCTTCCTTTATTCTAGCAATATTCAAGATACTATAATATTGCTATCACAATACAAATTCTAGATACTATAATATTGGCAGATAAATAGGTCAACTAATGTATCAAATATTGAAATTCTCCCTTTTAGATGCCTTTAAAAATCTATATATAGCAATGGAAAATTATTAAAATATCAAAATTTCATTTGCATTACTCTTACCGCATTTTTCTCCAAGCTTGTTGCATCTACCGAAAAATGGCTCAGCATTGTAACTTGTCCTCCATCTTATTGCTTGCATTTATCTATATCATGTATAACCACATGATAATTACTATAACAGCACGTCACCTTCTTCAGACTCCTAGTTTCTCAACGCCCGCTACTCCAAGTTTTTCAATGCCCTCTACCCCAAGTTTCTCAACACCCCCTACCCCCAGTTTCTCAACGCCAGCTACCCCAAGTTTCTCTAGTTCCCCCAGTCTTTCAAAGCCTGAAACCCCTAGTTTTTCAAAACCCGAAACACCTAGTTTTTCAAAGCCCGAAACTCCTAGTTTCTCAAAGCCTGAAATACCTAGTTTCTCAAAATCCGAAAACCCTAGTTTCTCCATTCCCGTTACCCCCAGTTTCTCCAATTCCCCTAGTCTTTCAAAGCCTGAGACCTCTAGTTTTTCAAAACCTAAAACACCTAGTTTTTCAAAGCTCGAAGCTCCTAGTTTCTCAAATCCTGAAACTCTTAGTTTTTCAAAGCCTGAAACTCTTAGTTTTTCAAAATTCGAAACCCCTAGTTTCTCAAAACCTGAGACCCCTACTTTTTCAAAGCCTGATACCCCTAGTTTCTCAAAACCTGAGATTCCTAGTTTCTCAAAGCCCGAGACCCCTAGTTCTCCAAAGCTCGAGACTCCTACTTTTTCAAAGCCTGAGGCTCCTACTTTCTCAAAGCCTAAGACTCCAAGTTTCTCCAAGCCCGAGACCCCTGATTCACCAAAGGCCAAGACCCCTACCTCTTCAAAGCCTGAGACCTCTAATATTTCAAATCCCGAGACTCCAAGTTTCTCCAAGCCCGAGACCCATGGTTTACCAAAGACCAAGACCCCTACCTTCTCAAAGCCTAAGATCCCAAGTTTCTCAAAGCTCGAGATCCCTAGTTCTCTAAAACTCGAGATTCCTATTTTTTCAAAGCCTGAGACTCCTAGTTCCCCAAAGCCAGAGACCCCTAATTCTCCAAAGCTCGAGACCCTAGTGTTTCAAAGCCTGAAAGCCCTAGTTTCTCAAAACCTGAGACTCTTACTTTCTCAAAGCCTGAGACACCTAGTTCTCCAAAGCCAGAAACCCCTACTTTCTCAAAGCTTGAGACTCATACTTTCTCAATGCCCGAGATTTCTAGTTCCCCAAAGCCTGAGACCCCTACTTTCAACAAGCCTGAGTCTCCTACTTTCTCAAAACCTGAGACCCCTAGTTTTTCAAAGTCTAAGACCCCAAAGTCTCCAAATTCTGAGACTCAAAGTTCTTCACAGCCTGACACTCCTAGTTTCTCGAAACCTGAAAGCCCTACTTTCTAAAAGCCCAAGACCCCAAGTTCCCCAAAGTCTGAGACCCCAAGTTTTCCAAAGCTTGAGACTTCTAGTTTCTTAAATCCTGAGACTCCTAGTTTCTCAAATTCCGAGACCCCAAGTTCCCCAAAGCCTGAGATGCCAAGTTTAGCGAAGCCTGAGACTCTTAGTTCCGCAAAGCCTGAGACACCAAGTTTCTCAAAGCCTGAGACTCCTACTTTCTCAAAGCCTGAAACTCCAAGTTCCCCCAAGCCCGAGACCCCAAGTTTCCCAAAGCCGAAAATTCCAAGTTCCCCCAAACCTAAGACCCCAAGTTCTCCAAATCTCGAGACTCCTACTTTCTCAAAGCCCGAGCTGCCAAGTTCCTCAAAGCCAGAGACTCCAAGTTTCGAGACTCCTAGTCTATCAAAGCCCGAGATCTCAAGCTCTTCAAAGCCTGAAATTCCTATTTTCTCAATGCCCGAGACTCTAAGTTTCCCAAAGCCTGAGATGCCAAGTTCCCCAAAGTTTGAGATCCCAAGTTCTCCAAAGCTCGAGACTCCTACTATCTCAAAGCCGGAGACCCCAAGTTCTCCAAAATCCGAGACGCCAAGTTCCCCAAAGTCCGAGATGCCAAGTTCGCCAAAGTCCGAGACTCCAAGTTACCCAAAGCCTGAGAGCCCAAATTCTCCAAAGCCCGAGACCCCAAGTTTCCCAAAGCACGAGACTCCAAGTTCCCCAAAGTCCGAGACTCCAAGTTCTCCAAAGCCCGAGACTCCTAGTTTCTCAAAGCCAGACGTACCTAATTTTTCAAAACCCGAGACCTCTAATCTTTCAAAGCCAAAGATTCCAGAAGTCCCAAAACCCGAGATTCCTAGTGTCTCTAAGCCTGAAATACCAAGTGTGCCAAAGCGTGAGCTACCAACTACCCCAAAACCTGAGATCCCAATTTTTACAAAGCCCGAATTACCAGTTGTTTTAAATCTTGAGATTCCAAATGTGATAAAGACGGTAATTCCAAAACTTTCTAAACCAACAGTGTCAAGTTCTCCGTGAGTAACTATGGAATTATATATGTGTCATGACTTGTGCCGGCTTATGGACGGATTAGATCGCATATGAATGAGTTGAGAATGGGTTAGATGCGAATGGATAAAATATTCGATTTGTCGGTGTTTTATGTGAATAAAAATGGGTTGAATGATAGATGATTTTAGTATCCACATATTATCTACTCAAAAATTGTACAAAACTGAAATTTGCTATCAAATAAAGTAAAGAACTTTCTTTTTCTTCAATTTTTTTTTATAAGCCAGCTTACATTGTTTTCACTCTGTTAGATGTTTGTTTTTTCTTAGTCAACATATCTCGATGCTATAGTTTCTAAGTACGAAGTTTTTGGATGCTAAAACTATATATATATATATATATACTTTTTTAATAATTCTTAACTAATATCTGAATTCCTCTATTGTTATAGCGAATGATTACACCAAATCCATGCAACTTACCATAGGTAAGTGGTTCAATGAAGTAAATTGTCTACTTTCTGCGTTACAAATTGTTTGTCTTGTTTTAACAAATCACGTGATTTCTGTATTCTTTGCTTCAACAGATTTTTTCTCTCTGTTTCTCCCAACATATTTATTTACATACGCGTTGCTTATATGTACAAGTATGGGTACATGATTTTTTTTTGGAATGTGTATGTATAATTCTTTCTTATGTTGCTTCGACATTGTTCCCATATTGTTCAACAAATACAGTACTGTATAAACTAAAATCTTTTTAGTACAAGAAGTAACGTAACTCAGCTTATAATTTCCGTGCTCTAATTAATTCATTAACCACTCACCCAACTGCTACTTTTCTTCTTCCTTATATATTATACGTGCTACTATTATTATTCTTTGATAATAATTGAAGACATAATAATCATGAGAGACTAATAAATTTTGGTGCTATAAAGCTTACTGCATAACTGTTTTTGGATACTTTAATGTGAAATGGAGAATTTGGGAGAAAATAATACTCCCTCCGTCCCTTTTTAGTTGTCCACTTTAGAAATGGCACACAGATTAAGGCAACAATGATTAGCACAGTGAAGTTACAATTTTACCCTTATGACAACTTTTCACTTCAAAATTACAACCACTTATTTGAATTCAAGTGAAATAAATTGGAGGGAAACAACATACACTTTTACAATTTTCAAGAAGTGTAAATAAGGGTATAATAGGAAAAAAATTTGTTGTCCTTTCTTGATTTGTCAAAATGGACAACTAAATAGGGACAACCAAAAAAGGAAATATGGACAAGTAAATAGGGACGGAGGGAGTAGTAAGATACAAATAGTACTACTCTAATTAATTAGCTTGTCCAAGAAATTCGTGAGATGTCCTTATTGTACGTACAACCCTTTTTCAACCAAACAAAGTTTAGAAATCATGTAAACGTGAAAATGATCTCGTATGATTACCTATAAATTGAACAAAAGAAAATGATTTTTTTCACATCTCTTATGTGTAAAAATGAAAATATGTATAAAAAAAAACAAAAAACTAAAGTCTAAACATAGCATAATTGTATGTTTTAGGATCATTCAATTATGTGCATAGGTTGATCCAGTTATAAGTTGCAGGTAGTGGTTGGTCTACAGTAATTTAACCAAATCTTGTGAAGCAATTAAGCTTTAGAACATGAGCTGTATTGTATATGAATAATGCTGCTGGAAAGACAACTTTAAAAATTCTATGAAATTTGATTTATATTATACCTATTGATGTGGTTGGTGGGACGGTTGCAAACTATTTATGTTTATCCAGATGCATCGAGTTCAAACTCTAAAAATAGAAATTTACTTGATAAAAAAAATTACCTGATGTGAATCTGAATTATTCGGACAAGTGAAAAGTTAATTTCTTGTTGCGACTGGTGTCACTGTTTTTCATTTTATCTTTTTCTTTAGTCTGTTCTGTTCCTTTCTGGACAGCCTTTTGGTTGTTGTTTTTAAAGCTAATTTAATGGCATCAACGCTCATCGAATAATAACAGCTAGTCACATTTAAGAGACCAAAGGATTCATCTCAATAAATTAAAGCTGTATCGATTAAATTCCTACTCCAAATTAAACTACCATCGATACACGTTTAGTTTAGCATTTCGGACTCGTATATTCTCTTTCAATTTACGTGACTCTATTTCTTTTTAATCAGTATAAAAAGAATGATTTCTTTTTTAATTTTACCTAGAATCTCATAGTAACATAATCAAAATTTAATTTACAATTGTTCTGCAATATTCATTGAGATCAAATGCGGAGAAAAATTTTAGTTGAATGATTGATTTGTCAGTTGATACTTGATAAAGTATATACTTTTATCAAGTGTCAAGATCACTTATATTTTTTTAATAAATAAACGTAAATCTTAACATTCCATGTGTATCTATTCCCTCCGTTTCATAATATGACTATTTTTAGCTTGGACATATTCATTAAAAAAATTAAATATTTTTATTAATTTACCCTTAATTAAATGTCTTGAAAAAAGAGTAGTTCTTTAACAAAAGCTACTATTTAAATAAGCATAAAATTGGGAGAAAAAAAAAATATTTTCTTGATTTTGTGATCAAATGGAGGGAGCATTACACTGGACGAAGAATAATGTGAAGTTCATGTTACATATATAAACAAGTGCTTGATAGAAAATAACATGAAAATTGAAGAAGTGTAAATAAATAAAGGAATATGGAAAAAAAAAATTAAAAAATGAAGATGGGTGTAAGTTGGAGGGTAAACAGATCTTTTTAATTAATGCTAATAAGGGAGGGAGTAATGATTCGTAATCAAAAGAGAATAATGGAATAGGGATTTAAGTTGATATTCTCAACCACATAGGAGGGTGAACAAATTGAATGCTCATTATGTTTCTTTCTATTCCCATACTCTATATAACTTACCCAAAACCCCTGTACACCAAATCAACATTTAACAAAAAGAGTAGTATTTTCTTACAAAAAAAAAAATGGCTTCTTCATCCAAGATCAATGTCATGATAGCTGTTGTCGTGCTTGTTGTATCAGTAATGTCAATTGGGGAAGCGACAGCAGCTCGGCGTCTTCAGCAAAATGGTGGTTTTCCCTCATTCCCTATGCCTACTAATCCAGGTTTTCCTAGTCCATCAACTGGCTTTGGTGGTTTCCCCTCATTCCCTACTCCAGGTTTTCCTACTCCATCAACTGGCTTTGGTGGCCTGCCTACTTTTCCATTTCCCTCATTCCCCAACACTCCAGCTGATCCCAATGTTCCTGCACAAACCACTACTCCTTGAAATGTGACATCATATCTTCTGATGATGCAATTAACTTCTAATTATGTGTTTCTATTGTTTAAATTAAACTGCTTAGTGAAGCAATTGTTGCTTAATGTTTGTTGTTATTTATGTATCTACGTTTCAATACTACTACCTTCATTATCATATACTTATGAAAAACATTATCTTAACTTTTTTTCCTTTTCGCCTAACCCAACATTTCCAAGTTGAGTCTATTGGGGTTCTGTTTAAGGAAGAAAAACTAATAAAGGCCATTAAATAGCCAATAATTCAACTAAGATCTAATAATGCAAAACTGTTTTCATTTCACATTCCTCACCTACAATTTTTAAAAATCAATTTGGATATTGTTAAAAAAAGTGGACTTGCTCAACTGACTCTCAAAAGGTGGTTCATGATTCATGAGGTAGAACTGAACAGCACTAAATAAATGAGACAATAAGAAGAGGACCACATAACATAAAGTTTCAACTACCACATAAGAAATAAAATAAAGAATTGGTAATGGGTGAGGATCTAATGTAATGTTAATAAATTAATACTTAGGTCTAAGTCAACCTTTAAAATAAGTTCATGAGGTAAGCAATGGTCAAGAGTCAGAGACAATGTAAAGGGATACAAAATATTTCTGAGTAGAACTTTATACTTTTAAATTCTTAAGGGTAAATTAGTTAAACTGTTTTTATTAGTAGTGATTTCTTCAAAGGCATGTAAAAATAAGAATGGACAACTAATATGAGACGGGGAGTATATAAATGTGCGATTATTTCACTTGATCAACACTGCGCTACAAATTCACTTGTAAATGTTTTTATTCCAACATGATTTAATGTAGCAAATAGGAATATATGAAGATACAAAAAAGATCCCAACTTTTAAATAAAAGGATAGAAGATGAAAAACATTAAATAAATCACACAACAGTCTTCATGCCAACAGAAACAAAGTACAATTAAACAACAAATGGCTCAAACAGGAAAGCCAAAGCCACTGATGAACACTGACCACATGATACACGAAATGAACAACAATAACAAGAGACAAAGCTAAATCAAGTGTCTTAGATTCAACTCCACCATTGGTGCACTGCAACTCCTTCATCTATTAACTTCCCATACAATGTCAAACATTGCCAATAAGCCCTCTTTTGGCTTCCATTTTCCTCTTCATCATCATCATTATCAACTTCTTCCAATTGGTTTCTGCAGTGCAAGAACAACTCATCTACCAAACATATTGCTTTCTTCTTGATCATTTCCTCCACCACTTCTGCTTCTGCCTTCATCACAACATAGTCCTCTTCCTTCACATTTTTGCTCAACCATTCTGCTGCCCCAACTAAGGCTACTCCATCCCCTGATTGCTCTGACTCTTGGATTTCGACATCCAAGTTGTAAATCTCGAAATCTTGATTATTTGCAGGGTAGCTCCTCTTAAACCATTCTGTTACCCCATTTTTCTCATCAGAAATGAAGACTCTTCGAGGGTAATTCTCAAGAGAATCACCTAACAACTCAGGAAGAAACTTCATCTTCCTTGAAAATGATTTCAGCAATGCCCTTTTTGGCGGTTCGAGCAACACATCCTCTAATCCTTTCAATGCAACTTTCTTAGCCTCAGGTGTGCTTCCACAAACAATGTCCTTTTTCTGTGAATGCAGCTCAGTATTTCGTACCCCAGTTTTCCTGACTCCTACCAAAGTCTTGTCAAATCGTCGAATATACACGATTCTGTAGTTTGCTAGAGCTTTAAGCTCAGCTAAAGGATCATTGGTGAGTTGAGTTATAACAATGCCACCAATCTTGAGCACACGATCAATGAACTTACAGTTCCATGCAGTCTGAGCAATTGCAAAATCGAATGTCTCATTTGGAATTGAATTCTTGTAATCCATATCCGAATCAAGCACCAAATCAACCACATTGTCATTCAACAATTCCAAATCTTTGACCAAATGATCATTCTCAGAACTCAAAACAAGTCCTTTATGCCCCTTCTTAACAAGGCCTTCATCTGCCAAATCGCGAAAAAGATTATGCAACACATTGAAGTCCCTCCCATCAGAATTCACATAAGAATCGTCAATTACATCGAATGAACCTCTTAGTATGGACCCAATTGACGGCAATATGAAAAGAACCATTGCAAAGAACAAAGACCGTGACATAATCCTTAAAGCCCTCGAATCTGGTAGCTTAATAATCAAAACGGCGTCTTGATTCAACCCAATTTTCAACTCGGGAAAATGATTCCCCTTGATTTCCCCTCTTTTGGGGCAATACCCAAGACCAAAATCCATGCTTTTACAACAAACCGATCGGAAGAGTCTGTAAAAACTGATCGTACCTTGTGCTACAAGAACAGAGAGAGAGAGGGGGGGGGGGGAATCCAGCGACGGAAAAAAAGGTGAATTTAGCGAGTACAAAACCTAGCGGCGGTGTGATTGCCACCCACAAGAGCAACACGGGTAGATTTGATTCTACTCCAAAGGAGCAACAATTGTCTAATTCTAGCAACCTCCATGTTTTTTTCTGTTTGAAGCATTCAATAAAAAGGTCAAGAAAACCCCATGGAAAATTGAGTTTCTAGGTACACCCAGAAATGAAATTAGATGATCTAGAACTCAACTAACATCAACAATTAAGGGGAAAAAATAACCTTTTTTTCTTTAAGAGAAAAAAAATGTGGAAGAGATGATGATGAAGAAGAAGATGATGAAGCATAGATCTTGGAAACGGATGGATTTAATAGAGCTGTTTTGCATGCGTGTGGGGACTTGAGGGCCGTTACTTTGTTGTTCTGCTATTTTTTCGTTTTACCTCCTACTTTTTTTTTTTGTTACCGTGTTTAGAAACTTTACGCCTACAGTAAAATTTTATGGTGTAAAAAAATTTACACGTACAGATGATAAATATATGCTTATTAATTAGTTACGGTCAAATAATTTGTAAATATTTTTGTTTGATAAGGAGACAATCTTCAATACATGTTCCACCCAGGGTATTTATGCAATAAATTAGGACAAAGCTATTAATTTAATTAAGAGCATAGCATACGTAGAAAACAGGTAGATAATCGTCAATAGACAAAAGTATTTTTCTATATTTTTATCGAACTTGAAGGAAGAACTAGTAATATAGTTGAATTTAAATGAAAATACTCAGAATGTGTATGGTTCTTTTTAGAAAATAGCATATATATATTTTCAAAATCTCCACTTCTAAGTACTTTCTGCTTTCATTTTTACTTTTCTTATATACTAAAAATCAGCACCCATTTTTACTTGTTACTTTAAGTATATTAATATATAGTTATTTATTTATTTATTTTTATATTTTATCCTCAACATTAATTATTTATTTTTCAAGTCATTTTCTAAACCTCAGACTATACATCATCAATTAACATATGTATTGTAATAAAATATTCATATTAATTATTGTTTCTTAAAAAATACACAAAATCTAAAATAAATAAATAAAAGTGAACAGTGAAACTCACTTTGAGAGTATGTCTTATATAAGTCCATTGAAAACATGAGATTTTTTGTTAATGAACATTTGTATGCCACTTTTTTATTTACACCTTTTACAATATTAATATTATTTTTTTTGTTTATATCAATTGCATAAACCTGAATTGAACAAAGAAAGAAAATAAAAAATTGTTCATAGTGAAAAAATTAGCCATAAAAGTTGGGAGTAGTATATTAGGCCATGCAGGCAAAATAGATCATCAATCAATCCCTTCAACAACTACTCTTGCTTTTATGTCTAGACTAGACTAGACTAGTAGTTGAGTTTAGTTTCCCTTTAAAATACGTAACTCCATCCAAAATACTTTTATTAAGGTGGAGTATTAAAGAAAGAAAAAGCATTTAGTAGTATATTACTAGGCCACTTAATTAAACTATGAATTGAAAAATTCCTTCAACATTCTTCTAGAATTAAACTAGAATCAACTAAATTATTGCCTATTTGCTTACTTACCCTCAAATCCCTTAGCTCCATGATTGATTGTCATTATAATTTTTAAGGTTCGTTGTCTAAAAGTGAGTAGGGTGTGTATTAGTCGATTCGATTTGATTTTATATATTATTATTTTATTAATTTTATATATGCTAAATCAATAAGATATTTTTTAATCGATTTTTTGTTTATTAGTTCTTATCATTAATGGTTCGGTTTCGAGTTAACTAATAAAAAAATGTGACTTCTCCACAATTTGGCGCGATAAGACAATAATGTAATTTAACATAATCCTCATGAAATATAAACAACAGTAACTAATATGATTAAAAAAAAAAAAAAAAAAAAACTATACAAGTGCAACACAAATAAAAGAACTAGGACAATAATTTGAGTTGAAGGCATTGAGCAAAGGTAGTAACTAATAAGATACTCATATTAGCATTCAATTTTTATATAGAGGCAAAGTAGTAAATTACAGAGTTATCGATTTATCCAATAATTCAAAATTAAAAAATCAATATTGAATCAATAACCAGATAATTTTTTCTTTATAAAATCATTAAGAACCCATTAACTCAATAACAAAAACTCAATAATATTTTTTCTATTAAATTTATTAATCGATTCGATTTTTGCACACGAAATTCAGATGGGAGGTTCGAAATGAAATTGTCTAGGTGCATTTATAGATGATTAAGTAACTTAACGTTAACAAGTGTCGGTGGATCAAGTGTAGGTATCACATGATTGAGGTAAGGTACAAATAAATAGAGCTCGCATGCTCTATCTCTGACAGAGATGGTTCAGCCCGTTTTCTATAATCCACCTGGCAAAGACAACAAGGCCCATTTCGATTTGGCACTTTCTATTGAACCAAAAAAATGGAAACTTTATAACATGACAACTTTGAATTATTTAAACTTGGGGTTCTAACTGGGGAAGGAAAATACTTCTTCAATTATTTGAAAAATGAAATAGAGATTTAATTATTTGGTTGGTTGGTTGGTTTCTATAGTTTCATCTATTGTCAGTTAATTTTTTATTCTAGATTTATCTAAAGTTGGTCATTTTAGTCGAAAGCTGGGCTAACTATATAAATTGTTAACTTTTACACACACTTTTTATTTGAATTCCAATATATAAGAATATGTAGAAGCATACGATTGATAACTCAAGTGATAAAAACAAATTAACAATAATACACTTCTGATTAATCATTCGATTGGCAAACAGTTTAAGGATCATTATCACTCGATAGCTAAATCTCAACATACATATTATTGATGTCTACATTAAATGCTGTTTACATTTTACATTATGACCAAATTCATATCTGAAAAAATGTACTTTGTAGAATACTATTCCATCTTTATATAGGCACTTTATAGTAAGCAAATGAAATTTACACATATTCCGAGGATAAGAAAAAAAAATGTAAAGAATGTTGGAATTGTGTCGTGACACCTAAATCATATTAATCGTTTAAGCACTTCGAAAAAACTGTAATGACGGTTTTAATTTTTTAAACAATAAAAACAATTTCATCGAAGTTTTTGTGTTATATTTTTCTGATAAGTTGTAAAATTATTAATATAGTCCCAATTATTTATTCAATCTTACCAAACAAACAAAAATTTATAAAATCGCATAATAAATTATTACAAAGTCATTGTGGTCAGTCGTGTTCACTCAATATAGATGAAAAACTATATTTTTTTTATTAAACATTGAAGTAGTAGTAATAAATTTGGTTTAAAAAATAATGAAATTGATGAAATAAATGATAAAGTATGAATTGGTTTAAAGTAATACTAAATATGTTGGTGAGAATAATAAATTTTAAAAAGTAATGATATGATTATAAATTTCATTTACATATGAAATAAATGGCAAGTAGATTTATATGGGGTTATTTTAATAAAATATAAACTTGTGGGTCAATTTTTATATTTAAAAAAAGTCTCAAATCATGATATGGACTTCCCAAAATCATAATTATTTGAGATTATGAGATTTCATCTCATGATTGAAATCAACGTGAAATCACATGTCCAAATGTTAATATTATCTCATGCTTTTATATCGTGATATGATATCGCATGGTCAAACACCGATTTAATCGAGCAAAAAACATAAGTATACAAAATAAGCACCTTAATAACCACTATATAACAATAGTTGTTTATTTTTCACCACTATAGCAATAGATTTTTTTCAAAAACATGAAATAATATTAATAAAAAGAAAATGAAAACAAATTAGGAGAGAGATTATTATGACCCACAATTTTTTCTATTTTTTTTACCTTCCACAATTAACTCAAATTGTTATACATTCTCTTTCATAAAAAAAAAAGTATTTTAACCAAATTAAAACTTTGTACCTCCTCTATTATGAAAGTTTGTATAATTATTGATATGAACAATGTTTCAATTCTAATTTAATACAACAGACGATGGGGTGCAATAAGTATGTGTCGATAAATCACGTCGAAATTGGTGATTGTTATTTGTAATTTTCGTTATTGTTATTTTATGATCTGAAAATAGTAGTGTTGTATGTGACGGGTGTTGGTGTATTTGATATAGTATAGATAATTTATTATACACCAAATTCGGTTGGTGTATGTGTAAGTACGGTGTAATTGATGATTTGTTAACATAATGAATTCAAAATTTGATGCTTTTTCATGCTTGTTATTTTGAAATCAGACCATATTAGTGTTGTATCCGATGGTGTGGTGAATATATTTTAGATATTTGGCTTCTTTATTTTGTGGTAGATGTGTTGGTGTATTTGATATATTTTAGATAACTTATAAACACCAACTTTGCTGGTGTATGTGTATATGTTTGTGGTCAGAGGTGGATCTACTAAGGGGTGTGGGGGTGCCATGCCACCCCCGAACTTCGACGGAAATTCTATATATACATAGGTATATATATATAATATTTATTTTATATAAAGCGTGCCACCCACAGAACAAAATTGGCTTGTGGTGCCACGGTAGGGGGGTAACTTTAGAAGGCTGATGTTGCGGATTCGAATCCCATTTGTACCTATTTTTTTGAAAAACATGTTTTTTTAAGAAAAAGGAAATTGCTGCACACGTTCTTTTAAGAAAAATTAGAGAACTAAAATTAATTTATATCGAAAAGACGAATAATTTAATCAAATATAAAATTAATTTAATCGATAAGTCTATTTGGCACCCACGGAATCTAAATCCTGGATCCGCCACTGTTTGTGGTATACGTCATTGTTGTTAAATAACTTGGTAATTTGTAGTGTATATGATATTTGGTTGGATTAAGGTATATACATTGAAATCTTACAATAATTATATTGTTTAAACTACTGATGTTGGTGTATTTCATACCAAAATAACAACCAAATTGTTATACTATTTCAATAGTTAAAGTTATTTTGTATAGCAACATTATCATTGTTTTAATATAAATATATCATATTGTCTACCAAAAAATAAATCAATTTTTTATACTAAATTAAATTGATATATATATATATATATATATATATATATATATATATGTATATATATATATGTAGCGGTGAATATGATTGTGCAGTGACTATATTTAGATATTTAGCTTTTTTTTTGTTTTTTTTTTTGGTAAATGTCTTGGTGTTAGTATATGTACATCATTCATGTACAAACTTGTTTAATCAAATTTATTATACCATAATATAATATTTTTTCTTTTTTTTTTACAATATTAACTAAAAGATTACATTATCGATATATGAATTAGTCTGCAGAAATAATTATCAGGGTATGCAAACATTTTTTTTTTTTATGATTTTATATATATTGGTATTTCATATAATGAAATATAAATTGGTACTTCTTTTACAAAAGAATTGAAACCGAATTGGAGAGAAAGAAAAAAATTGCAAGAATAATTGTATCAAATAAGAAAAGTGTTTAATGGTAGGATTCCTATTAATTAGACAATAAATTCTCTGCTAAAAAATTAACACTTATATTCAAAAAATCAACAAAAAAAAGAGAGAAAGAAACGTACATCCTCAAAAAAGGATCTTTAAATAAAGAATCATATTCAATTATAAATGTTATTGAGAATATCAAAGTAAATATAGTAAATTATGAGTTCCACAATATTAGCATACTAACCCCCAAAAAATAGCAATTAAAAAATGTGTATTATTTTCAAAATTAGTTCCTTATAGTGTTGAAACTGAAAGATATTATTGTCAAAATGTTGATTTTGATTATGGTATAAAATTAACTTTCGATATAAAAAGGTTTGTGCCTTTGTAAAAATTTCAACGGATTTCTGTATGAAATGGTACATATTAAGATATTTTGTTGGATTAAAATATGATGTAATACTCTTGCTAAACTGATAGGCTGAACACCAACTTCAAATCATAATTTATGTCATATAATATATCATCTGTTAATTATTTTATAAGAATATATCTATCCAATTAATAATCTTATAACACAACAACACCAACATTTTATCAATATCACCTTTCAGTTCCAACACTGAAATGAAGAACACCACATTTTGAGAAATATTATTTTTCAGAATCTTTAAGGATTAAAAATTAAGTATAAAGATAAAAAAAAATCATCAAATTTATCCAATTGTATAAGTATAAAAGTTTCTCCTTACCCTTCCTTTTAAACAAATTATGGGTAACAGAAATATGCTTTTCATTATCAATGGTAAGAAATTTTTTTCCATATTCACTCATCGAAGATAAAGTGAATGCTTTCAACTCGAAACTAATTGATCTCAAACAAGTATTGTTAATATTCTATTTATTATCGTACAGGTCAAAGGAAACATATAATGTTATCTCAAATTATAGGCAATTTTGAAAAAAAAAACAAAGGTTTGAAGATTAACCAAAATTCTTAATGAGAAAAGATGTAAACTTTTAAGGAGTATAACCCATAGGAAACACACAATTTTCTTTATTTTCTGATTAGAGATGATTTTGAAAAAAATAACTAAGAAAGAAACAAATCAAACCCAATGCCGAAAAAATATGAATGAATAACTTCTTGCTCCTAAAAACTAACAATGAAGTTGATAAAACTAAATTAATGATTTTACTTTCTTGAAAAGGAATAAGAGAGAGAAAAAATATCTTAAATATAGAAACGTATTCAATAATAGTTATACTTAAAAATCTAAAAAATATACACCATAATTTATGGGTCCCACACACTAACCCAAGAAAATAGCTAGGAAAAATATGTAGAAATGTGTAGTATTTAATACATTGTCATATTTTTAATTACAAACTTAATGTTATAAATAAAAATGAATATATTAATATAATGTAATTTAAAGCCTTAAACACAATATTCTAGTAATTTTTCCACTTAATCTAGCTTTGACATATTTGATTTGACAAAATATTTGACCAATCTTCTTTATAACAAAATCTATCTTGATGGTTAGTTTACCATAATTTTTTAATTTGTTTGATTTTAAATTGATAAAATGAATAATTTTGAAATATTTATTTGCAAAAATAATATTACTTATTGTTTAGGCACATTGCCAAATGATACTTCTATTTTATACTCTACTAGTGAATCAATTCGCGCTTTGCGCGATAGTAGAAAACACATCTTTAAATTTATTATTTTTTGTTTTTGAATATTGAATTAACGTAAATATAATTTTTGAAAGATTAAATCAATAAATGAGAAGTTGAAAATTTAAAACTAATGAAAAAATGAGGAAAATTGATACAATAACTATTTTATCAACTATCAAGGAACATTTACAAAGCAGTATGATTTACATAATTTAAATCTCAGACAGACCATAGGCTGACCAGATCAACTAATACTTCATTTACAATCAAAGCAATTAGTTTTAGCCACATTCTTTAGGCATGTTAGTGGGTTTCACTCTAGATGGTAAGACAAACAATAAGTAAAAACTAAAACTGAAAGGTAAAAAAAAAGTAAAGTAATGAAAATAAATCAATTAAATACACCCAGTCATGAGTCACTCATATCTTATTGTATTTGTATACATTCCACCTACTTTATCAATTTCTTCCTTTCACTTTTTCTGATTAATTAAAAAAAAATATTGGTCATTCAAGAATACATGCTACACTTAAATTGCTCCACAATCATCACTTTCACGATGTCATAACTCATAAGTTTCCGCGAATAGACAAAGTCTGACCAATATTTTTACATTAACACCCACACTGAATATGTTATCCTCCTCTTCATATTGTCTTCAAACTTTTCATTTCCTTCCTTAAATACAACAAAATTAACAGCCAATGTTATTTAATTCCATTTATAAGAAAAGAGATCGATAAGAAAGCAAGCATAAGAATCTATAACGCTCAGACTTGCACTATTGTTAGAGGAGCCAACACACAATTGGTGACTATTTCAAAGAGTCTGAACAACACAAGATCTAATATTGTTATCTATATAGCAAAATTCAGTTCGAACAACAAAATTCATTGGAATCCTAATAAAGTATAATAAGTAAAGTGGATAAGATATGGATTAAAATAATCGAGAACTTTCTTATGCAGCATGCACGCTCTAAATGAAATTTATGTATGACTTCGTGACTCAATACTAACCAACATAATATGATTACTGGCGGATGTGGAAACTGCAATGTAGCATCGACATTTTGCACTGCACCGATCTTCCAACATATATGTGCTTCAAGCTGATCAGATTTATTCCTCATTTATATACTTATATATATTGTATGTTTTTTTCCTTAAGAGTATATTTATAGGTGTAACAGTTCCTAGGAAATTATAGCAGTTGGAATATGATAGGTCAGGACTTTTCATTCTTTATACCCTTTTAATTAAGCAATCAATGTAAACCGTTACAATTTACAAAATGGCAAGTTAAGAGAGTGACCTATGATTATTCTTATGCACAAAAAATGACGAAAAAAATGAGAAAATTATCAAAAATCTGAAAAATAGATAAATAGCTTTCCTGGATGATGAGAGGTGCCACATCAGCTTTTACAAATCTTCCTTTATATATATATATATATATTCCGTTCCTTTTATTCAAGCCAAATTGTATTATGCACTAGCCTTATCAATGAAATTTTAAAAATCTAAATTGAATAATTATTAATGATCAGTGAACTGATGAATCCATTTGCAACTCCTTTTGAAAATCTTACCTAAATGTCTTTTTTTTTTCAAATACTTACTCTTTTCGTCTACTTTTAATTGTTATGTTGTATTTTTTAAAAGTTAATTTGACTAATTTTTAAAGTTAAATTAGATTACATTTATTACAAAATATTTAGATATTCAAAAAGTATACGAAAAAATACTATAAATTATCGTATTTTTTTGCATAACAATATAATAAAAAAATACATCATAAAATATTAATTAAAGTCCTTATAATTTGACTCAATTTTTTTTTAATAATTAAAAGTGCATAGAGAGAAGTATAATGTCCAACAAATTATTGGGGGGTTCTTGATAGTACAAAGAAAAATTAAGTAAATTTTTATATAAAAAAAAGTAATAAAAAATATATTCTGTGTATACTACAAAAGAAGAAGTAAAAAAAGGAGCACTTTTTATTCTCCTCGAACAAGCTAAAAATCCGCCCATATATAATATTTTTTTTTAAAAAGGGCATAAAAGGAAAGTAACGAAGATATTCCGCTGCCGCACGCGAGAATCACGTGACATTGATCCTTGAAATTGACAAGCACTACAGTTTCAGTCATCAAACCCTAAAACAAGAAATCGGAGAATTCATCAAAATCACCGGAAAAAATGGGAGTGGAGAAGGAAGTTATCAGAGCCGGTAATGGCCCCAAACCACAGCCTGGTCAAACTGTTACCGTCCACTGCACTGGCTACGGTGAGTCCTCTTTCTTTTTCCCCCCAAGAAAAAGATCCATTTTCTTTTCACAAGGGATGAATCGGATAAGTCGCATCAAACTAGTTAGGGTTTAATCTCTAATTCAGTCTGTTTTTCTCCTTAATAGATGAATCGGATCTTTAATTTAGTTTGATTCTTTATTAAGTACAGTTTTGGTTAATATTGTTTTTCTTGTTTTATGCCTGCAGGGAAAGATAGAGACCTGAGTCAGAAGTTCTGGAGGTAAATTTATTATTTTTCTTTTATGAAGTTTGATACAGGGTGATATGTAGTATATATCTTTGCCTAATTTGTACGTGTAACAGCACTAAGGATCCAGGCCAGCAGCCTTTCTCTTTCAAGATCGGCCAAGGCAAAGTTATCAAAGGTACTTATGACTCCTGTATATATTGATTTATATGATTTGTCCCCTAGTTTATGCGTTAGTATATGTTGTTAATAAATGCGTGAGAATGTATTCAATTGGACAATCAGTTTGGAAAATTTAGTAATCTTATATTGGACTAACCATGAATGGAACTTATAGTAGTGATCCCACTTCTTTTCTTATTGATTTCAATTGTCATTTTAAATCTCTCTCTAAAACTTGATTTCTGACCATAGAAGTGGTCCAGAAGCTTATATCTCTTTTACTGGACAGCAGAAAACTACACTTGTGTAAAGCAAACAAAAGCTTACTACTTTAGTGGTCAAAGAGGTCTAAATGTGACATAGGTGGATTCATGTAGAGTTATAGATCTGTTGGCAAATGATGGTAGGTCTTAAGTTAAGACAACCGGCTTGCTATCATTCTAGAAAAGACACAATGGAAGGAGCAAAGATAGCTTTCCCCTTGAAGCACACACATAATTCAGCTGATTCTTCGGTGTCTGAGTGATAACAGATTAATGTTGGATAAACTAACACTCTTTTATCAAATCGAAAGCTCATATCCGACTAATGAAGTGAAATTTGGCTGTGGTAAACTTTTATACTGGCATATATTTAAATCCTTCTATATTTGTCAGACATGTGCCCATTATGAACAAATCCCCACCTCCTTCTGGGGTCTTCAAAGGGAGAAACTTGGAGAACACTGTAGACCATAGTGACAATTCTCTCGGGGTGCATTTCTTTTATTCTTATATCTCCTTTTTTACAGGATGGGATGAAGGAGTACTGGGCATGCAATTAGGAGAAGTTGCTCGATTAACGGTAAATGGCTTCTCTTTTCTTTTGATTCTCAGTTGAGGTAAAATTAATCACGGAGTTAGTTATGGTTTGGAGTTAGTTATCCATGTTATGAAGTTTAGACTTCCATTGAGTTATGGGTTTATAGTCAGAAAACTAAGAGGCAATTGGAAAAAAAGGAGCTTGATATCTCCTTAGTAATTTTTACATTATTGAGTTTTGATTTATTTTCACTTCACTAAAATGTCAGAATCCTTTTGGCTGACTGGCTTATTGGTAGATATCAATGCCGACTCAACAAGATTGGGGCCGAAAGCCAAACCTTAAAGAGGGGCCCTAATATTTTTATTTAAAATCTACTTTTCTAGCCTTTTTAGATGCGGAGTCATTAATTACTGTTTTATAATCGATTTGTTTTAGTAATTCCTTTTCAATTGATAATATAGCTAATCCACTCAATCTCTCCTGGGACATTATTGATCTTAGATAAGATTTTATCAATTTTAGTTTTGAAAATCTTCTTTCGACTGAGGCAATAATTACAAGAATTGTTAGCATTTATTCTATAAGCAATATTTTTTAATTCAGAATTTTTATCATTTTTTAAAAATCTATCAAAGGCTCCTTTTTGGGATTTATTTAATTCTTCAAGTTCTCTTTTTCTCTCTTTTTGTAAAACCAGAATCATATTTTCTCATTGACATATTTAAATTGAATAATTTTAATAATAACTAAAACAAGAATATATATATACTTATGAACTAAGAATATCAACAATAACAGATTTTCAAGAAAACTATAAAATGAAGTTAGAATAATGAAACTTGGCTCACGAATTTGATAAGTTGATAAAACAATATCGACATAGTGTTGTGTTCCTTCAATATTATTATAATGATTGCTTGTTGCACTTCTTGAGATTTTGAAGAAGACACCCAAAAGTAATTTTTGTTCTTTTGCAACTTTTAAGCAATAGTAAATTAAAAAAAATTGTAGGAGAGAGTTCAATATTGAGAATGAAAATAAAAAAATAGAGAATAAAAAAGACGAGTATAAGGCAAATAATAATGTAGGGTCAAATTTTTAGGAGATAAATAAGGAAACACAACTTTCCACTTAAGGAAATTATTCCCAAAAAATGTTTCATTCCCTTAAAAAAGTGGAAAAACTAACGGTCATTTTTTTTTAAATATACTTCTTACATGTTTTGTTTAAAATAATTTTAAAAGTACATATAATTTTTTTTAAAAATAATATATATAAGTATTTTTTAAAAAAATAAAATTGGGGCCCCCAAAAATATTGGGCCCCAAGCGATGAATTTAGTGGCCTAGTGGTTAAGACGGCTCTGGTAGACATTATGATGTTTTCTACGATTGATACTCAAATATATTGATGGTTTCAGATGGCTCCCCCTAATGGTCGTTTTTCAATTTCTGCTTCATAGTAACTGCCCATTTCATGGTCACATCATCTCCATCTTTTTGATGGGATTGGCTGTAAAGTTTATAATAGAATGGTGATGATACAATATTTGCATTCTTCCTAAGAGTATTAATCTTGCTATAATTGTGTACATATCTGAAAAAAGTTTCTAGACTTTATGTATTAAGATCTTCTATTAGGAGAGGTTTAAACTGATGTCTTTAATTTTGCAGTGCACCCCTGATTATGCTTATGGTGCTGGTGGATTTCCAGCATGGGGTATTCAGCCAAACTCAGTTCTGGTTTTTGAGATTGAAGTCTTAGGTGCACAATGAGCAATTTGCTAACATTTGGGCAATCCTGATGGAGCTGTTGTGTACTCTATAGTCTATACAGTAGACAGCTTGAGGGTATCAGAACTGCTCATGTACTCTTTGCTCTAATGCAACTTGTTGAAACAGATTAAGGCGATAATAAATGCTTTCTAGCTTTTCTCTGGATAATGGTCATACTTTGAGACTACTAATTTGTATTACAAGACAAATTAGTTGGTAATTAAATATAATATGGAATGGATGTAAGAGTTTGTATGGTCAACTCCAACTAATATGGGATACTATTCTCCTCGTTCTCTTTATATGCTTGCCTATTGCCTTCTGTAAATAGCTAATGTTCTTCACAAAAATTGACAGCTTAAAAGAATTTGGTGGAAATTCAATTTGACAAACTAGGAGGAAAAAATGGGAATGTAAATATGTGAAATTGTCTCTGTGGTGGTGTACCCTTGTGTCTTGCCAGTTGTTCCCTTCTTTTTTAAGGGTATGCTGGGTGGGATTTTATTTAACAACAATAAGATGTACACTATAGGAGGGACAATCCCAGCTCTTATGCCGGGTTTCCTTGCTCTATCTGTTGAGAATCAAAAGATCTCTAATTATCTGTGAGGCAACTCTTGATGTTCATGATGGTCTGAGGAATTTTCCAGTTTGTAGCTGGTGCTTGTCAACTTGATTGGCTTCTGTCAGGCAGCGTTTGATAACTATGTCATACTGTAATTCACTGATTGTGTCATTTTGCAAGGAATGCCAGCCTTGCCATTCATTAACTATGATGTATCTTATCCCTTTGCTTGATGCACCATTCTAGTCCATACGACATTGCCTGGAGTTTGAATGATCATTTTGAGCAAATCTGGAATGACCTCGTTAGTTTGCTTTAGGCCACAATTAGATGAGGTGATGATTTAAGAAATAATAGTGTTTTGACGAGTCTAGTGACAGGATTAACTGCTTTAAGAGTTCAGCGGTGGAGTAATATTTGTCTCCATAGTATATCATGAAAACTTTGATTCCTAGTGTGGCACAGAAGAAGCCCCACCAACTTTGAGCCAGTTGATTGTGGCCAAGTAGGTGCTCCCACAATCTCATTTGAACACCATGAGGGCCTACCACATCAATCATTAGCTATCATCAGTACCCCTCAAGGGCTCTCCACAGTAAGATACTCATCTTGAAAGGTACTTTGTTGTTTGTTACATACTTTGCTGTCAAACCAACCACCCTCTTCTTTTTTTATCTCTCAATTACCATTTAGAGATCAAATTGGTCTGTCTGGTAAGCAGCCTTCAGTCATGTTAATTTGGTATTGTCTCACAACTCTACACATCTCTTCTTTTGCGTCACTACTGCCAACCTCCATTGTTGCAATGTCTAAATAAATCAGCAAGAAACTAACAAATCCCTTTAATTGATGCTAGTGGTTGCTTTGTGTCTTGAAAAATGTAGACCTAAATTTACTCTTATGATTATTCATTATTTGAAAATTTACTTAATTATATGGAGTGGTTGTCGATTATTATAAAGTATTATTGAATCTAATATAATATAGGGAGTGGTTGAACCTGCTTTGGCTGAAAGTCCTATTTCACACCATGGTGTTAATCATTTTATTTTCTCTTTTGGAGTCATGTGGAGTAGTAATTAAGCTTTTCAAATTACAATTATGCTTTCTGCTTAACTTTCTAATGATGTTTAATGGACCTTAAACACCCATTGCCTCCTAAAGTCGCGGCCTGAGTCCTTAAAAGTTTATCAATACTGGCATGATCCTCATAAATATCAAGGGCACGAGAGACTAAATTAAGTGTGCGTTTGACCATGTTCCATTGTAAAATTCAAAAAAATACACGAGGGACTAAATTAAGTGTGCGTTTGACCATGTTTCATTAAAAAATTCGAAAAAATAATAATATTTTCAAGTGAAAATGACATTTTAAAATAAACTATACTACTTGAATATATAAGCGATAATTTTTTTGGTCTAATAATTTTATTTTATGTAATTTAAGAAATTAAGTTATGCAATTTGGTTGAATATAATCATTGCTAATAATTATACTTGATCGCAAAATCATCATTTTTGTTGATTTTGTTGCACGTTTATGAAGAAGGGTTTAATAACAGTTGTTTAGTACTCAATTAGTTCATTTTATGTGAGACCATTGGTTTGAATCTTCAGTTCAAAATACTAGTGTTTCTTACCCATTTAACTTATTTCTAAAATATATTTTCATTTTTACTTATCACTTTTGATATAACAAAAACAGTCAATCGCTTATTTTTTTCTATGTTTTACCCTTAACATTAAATACTATTCTCCAAATCATTTTTCAAAACCGATACTAGACACTAATTAGTAGGAATAATATGGTAGAATACTTATATTAATAATTGTTTTATTAATGGGTGTGTCAACTCAAACATCAACCAAAAAAAAAAAAAAACCAAGAAAGGATACCATTGTATTTATGATTGTAATGAAGGGTAAAGTTGTCATTGGAACGTATATATAATGCTATCCTACCCAAATTACATCACTTCTTCTTTCACCTGCTCTTCTTCTACTTTCAAACAATAATCACTTCACATTCTGCCTCTGCTTCTCCCCTCTCTTCATTGTAAGTCTTTCAATACCATTTTTTTCTTAGTTTACACACTGTTTATGTTTCTTTAACATAATCATGATAATTTAAATGATAAGCACTTTGATTTATCTGGTTTGGTGAAAGTTAATGTTCTTTGGGATATCTTTTATCTAATCTTGGAAAGCCCCTTCTTATCAGTTTTTCATCTTTAGGTTTTCTTGATGTTTTTTTTTCTGAATTCTTGATTTTATCTCCATGTGTGTTTTTTCTTGATGTTTGCATCACTTCTTTCATCTTCTACCTGTTTACATTCTGCCTCTGCTTCTCTCTCTCTGTCTCTGCATACTGCTTGCTGGTTTACACTTGTCTTGGATCTCTTCATTGTACGTTTTTCACTAGACTATGCACACTGTTTATGTTCTTGATACTTTAAATTATAAGCCCTTTGATTTATCTGGTTTGGTTATGATCTTTGGGATATCTTTTTGTCTAATCTTGGAAAATCCCTTATCATTTTTTCATGTTTAGGTTTTCTTGATGTTTTTTCTGAATTCTTGATTTCATCTCCTTGTGTGTGTGTTTTTGCCTCTTCAAAAGATTTTCAGAAGCATTTGTTTGATGGGGTTTTCTTGCAAGATTTGGCCTTAAACTTATGGTTTTACTGTTGAGAACACCAGTTTTGCTTCTTTTTATCAATTTTATATTTATTGCAAAGGATATCTGGATTTAGTTTGGGTTTTAGTGTTTAAGTTCATGAGAACTCATAGAGAGCTGTATAATGTCATGATGTAGGAGCCTGATTTGATTAGGTTATTGAGGTTGATTGTGCCTAGGTTACTCCACATCCCTTCAATTCCTTTTAGCCCTTTTTTTTTCTTCATTTTTTTTTGAATTTTATTCATATGAAATGGAATAAGAGATAGGTTTCAGGTATGTTGTGTGGGTAAAAAACCGTTGCTGTCTGGTAACTCACAATCTTTTTTCTCTTAAGGATTTTGGTGATATTACATTGCAAACTGTTTAGTTGTTCTGGTTCAGGACTTTGATGCATTTGCTGCCAAATGTTTCAGGTGCACTAACTTCCTATTGTCAACATACCACGACTGCGAAAACTTCTGTAGTGTAAAGAAGTAACAATATGCGGTGGCTGAGCCTGTCAATTGATGTGCTTTGTTGCGTCATCCCCTTGAACTTGTATTGCAGGGTGATCCTTTAAGTCATTTCTCCTATTAAACCAGATTTCTCTTTTCCCTCACCATTCTCTTCATCTGCCTATCAACTGTAACCAGTTAATTTTGTCTTTTTTCTTGATAAATCTATAGGATTAGCTGAAAGATAGACAATTGCTAATCAAATTAAATCCTCTTAGTCCTGATTTTGATTCGTTTGCACTTTGTCACTGTGCTCATTATTGGTCTTTCAGATTGCTTTTTTCATACTGCAATTTCCTCAAGTTTCTCCTTTGTTGTAGTCTCCATTTTCCTCCGAAAGCTAGTACCTATTATTCTTGGGCTTCAGATATTGTCTTTTGGCATAGATTTTGAATATCATTGGAAGGTTGAAAGTAGTTATGGTGTGCCAAGCCGCAAGCCAAACAAGATTTCGGGCCTTAAAGCATGAGAATGGAATCACAGGGAGAGCAACAATTAGAGTTAGGGTTATAGCATGCTTTCAACCATTGCAGAATTGCCAGGTTCGTTCTATATTATTGCCTCACTTATGGATAATTACTGTGATATTTAACTGTTGCTTCTCAGTTGTGGGCTTCTATGATGTAATTGAAAAGCTGCCAAACTTACAGTCTGTTTTTGCTTACCAGGCTGAATACTTCCGTCAGTTGTTGAAGCCTGTGACGTAGATGCTCTGAGTTCACGCCTTTGTTTTAAATCCAGCTTTATAGTAATTTCTTGTTATTTATGTCCTTAAAGTAAATTAAGGTGGAATTTGTACAATCCATATCACTGGTATGCATCTAGTCTTTCTGCTGCTATTTGTGTTAAACTTCTGTTGCATTTTGCCTATGGATTTCCATCTAATTTCTTACATTATGCATGTTAGGTTTCTCTTCTGTCTAGATGGTTACAACCAGCAAGCTCCAATATTACCAGCAGGATCCTGCATGGACTTCACCAAATTTGAATTATGCCACTACACTCTTGCAACCTGGACATCACCTTGGTGTTCCATCTCTGTATACCCCTGCCATATGTGCTGCAAATGCAGTTTCTCCTAGGCGTTCAAGCTTTGTCCCTTGTTTGCCTAATTCCAAGGAAGCCCGTCACAATGGAGTCAATTGGCTGCCAAACTTAGTTCCCACCAAAAATGAGTATCCAAGTGATACTAAACGCTTTCTTCCTCACTTGATTGGATTTAAGTCCCCACCAACTGATGCATCTACAAGTTCTCAGAAGAGGTTTCTCATTTGTGATCAATCTGGGAATCAAACTAGATTCTTCTTTAGTCAAGGTCGTCCTGCTGAGAATGAAATTATTACACCGAAAGAAGTGTTTGGTGCTTATGGTTTGCATCAAAATGAGAACCTGAATGTTGTAGTAGAGCAGAGATCTCATGTGAAGCCTGTTAGTGGAGAGAAATTGGATGAAAGTTATGTAAATGGTGAAGAAAGTAATACGCATGAAGATACAGATGACATCAATGCCTTGCTTTTCTCTTCTGATGACATTGAAGGCGACGAAGATGATGATGTTTATGGTGAGGATGATGAAGTAACTAGCACAGATCGCTCTCCTTGTGCAAAACAGGGGTGCTGCGGCTGCGGTGAGCATGAGCAACAGTCTGTGGAACTTACAGAAGAAGTTGCCAGTTCTGATGGCACATGCAAAAGGCTAAGATTGCTAGATGGTGGGTACAAGAAATCATCATACATAGGATCTAGATGGCCCAATGATGATGTGGAAGCAAGATGTGTGAGAGGCTCTCTTCCTTCTAGTGGGAAGGATAAGGATTCCAGTTTGAGCACTAGGGAAAGGAAAGTTAAAATTCGTGAAACTTTGAAGATTCTTGAGAGCTTGATTCCTGGGATAAAGAGTAAGGACCCGTTGTTGGTTATTGATGAAGCAATCAATTACTTGAAGTCTTTGAGGGGTAAAGCCGAAGCCTTAGTATCTGAGCTCCCTCAAGAGTATTCCCCAGCCTCTTGTTAAAGAACAGACTAGTATCCAACCCCGACAACAGTAGCATTATGGATTTTTAGGGGTATAGTTGCTTGGATAGTACAGAAAAGCCATATATCATTATTTGGTTGAAAGTAGTTAAATTGTGAAGCATTTACCATCTTCATCAGTCCTACAGTGCAACAAGTATTATTATCCACTAGAGGAAAAGATTTAGTGGGATTCTTTTGATCTTTTACTTGCAAGGGGTAGAACAAAAAGGGGAATGTTTATGGTCGACGAGGAATGATTATTTTTAGCTTTTGTGGTTAAGAAAGTAGAATTTCAATGTTCAAAAGATGAGTGCTGTAAATGAGGGGGGACCCTTTAAAATCTTGAGAAAACCATGGATTCTATGCATGCGCATTTGGTGATTTGGGGTCCCACCATCCACCCTATTATGTTTCTTGAATTGAATGACTGTATGATGGTTTTCTTTTTGTGGTTGGTTATGTCAGGGTCAGTTTGTGTGACTATTTCACTTGGTACTTGCTATCTCCCACCAGCACAGGGTCAGAGTGGCTTGCTATCTCCCACCGTTATAGGTCAGAATGAGTAGCTATGATGTTTTGATCTTTCTGTTGATTCCACAAAAGGCAGTGATGGCATTGGTGTTGAAGAAGGTGCATTGAAAAAGGGACCCCTGCCCTCTAAGCTTATCATGAAAAGGGTGATGGAGAGACATGATCAAATCTTGTCTTAAAGTTAGGTTTGTTTCCACTTTGGATGGGTGAGTTGTAGTTGGAGACTTGTGAGTCTTTTCAGCGTGGTGTCTTTTTATGAGCCTGATGGACCCTTGTGTTTCATGCTATTATTGCTGTGTGTGTTGTCTTTATGCTTTTTCTACTTAAAATAATATACTAGTAATAAAATATAGTTTGTTTCGATATTTTTATTTTTGCGTCCTCTCTGTTCTTGTGATCCTTTTCATATTTGCTTGCACCTTTTGTTGAATGGATACTGATGTCTATGTTTGATTATTATGTGGTTATATATATTTATAAACGTTAGAACTAATTACTGTTATCTTACTTGAAATTGAAATCGTTGCCTGCTAAAAGAAGTTTACTGTTATCAAACTGAAAATGGGTTATTTTATTTCCGCAAGGAGAAAAATTAATGTTCTCTGAGATTAACTTCTATACATTGATGTTCTAAAAAGTTTGTATACCATCAGATTAAATTATATATAACTATTTATAATACTAAGTGGGTAATTTGAAAGCTAAGGCAAAGAATTATCTAATAAAGCAATTTAAATTGCATTTATGATGGGAAAAATTCATTATACTATTGAATATAAATGAATTTAATCATGTAAACTAAATCCTAGAGATTGTTTGGTACGCGAGATAGGATAGACATGAATATCCTTAAGATTAGGCTATCTCACCTTCTATATGGGATTGAGCCCCACCATTTTTAGTTCAAATTGTTAGCTCTTGGGACTAATATTACCAAACGATCCCTAATTGTACTATGAAAAGGGCTACCATGCTAACATGCATAATCACAGTTCTTTTGAAAGTATTGCAAGCTATGATTCAGATATTGAAATTCAATGAAAAAGGTGTAAAAGTGTGCAATTGGTTATAATTTTCATTTCTTCTTTAGAAAGAAATGGTATACCTATTATTATTTTAGGACTTTGACACTAATATCACTTTTCTACCTACTTTAACCGAAGTTAATGGTCTAATCTCTAAAGCACATCCAGCAGGGGCAAACCTAATATTCAACCAAAGAGTAACTGCAAAAAGGAAAAAGAGATGGCGTGTCTAGCGACTTTTTATTACTAACAAAAACAAAAGATCCTCAACAAGGATACGTAGAAGCAACGGAGACTAGGGCCTTACCTTACTAATCCTAATGAGGTAAAGAAAGTTTACTAATTAACAAGCATGATTGTAACATGTAATTTATTAAGGAAAAAAAGTGTCCTGATGCATAACAATTCTTGTGTTGGACAACACTCATCTTAGTTTAGCTTAGCTTAGCTTTGTGGTTACTATTCTACATTGTGGTTCATTCTTTATGCACTAGTTTTTGAAATTTCGCCTCACGTATCTTTAGGAGAATAGTAAAACTCCAAGAATGTGGTCTGTTAGCGAGTTAGTCTTTTGGAGCCATGTTTGTGAAAGGATCTGAACACCCAAATGCAATACATTGATAGTTCAAGATCATATAAACCTCTTTATATGTTCTTCTACACCGAACATCAAACTTTATATATGTCATAACTCATAAAGATCAATGAGGTTTGCATACCTTTAATAAGTGGAAGGTACAGAGATTCATTTAATGAATATCATCATTGGAAATTGAGGAATACAACATATATGTATTAATCACCAGTCAATGAACCACCTTGTTTGTTATCTAGTGAGTGTCATGGAGGAAGTAGTTCCCAAGATTTTGTCCTCTAATATTTCCATGTTACATGCATTTTGTCCATAGAACAATGAAGGAGTCAATTCCTAACCAATTCTATTATATATTCAACGTGAAAGGCTTTCGATCCCATCTGTCTGAACTTTCAACTACTGGACAGACAAGTCCACCAAGACAGGTACTAATCTTGTAGTCTTGGTACCTAAAGATGAAAAGTGAAAGAAGGAACAACTAGAAGAGACAGAGAGATATAGAGCTCTAAAACATTCGTTCCTGCTGTTATGTTTAACTTATGGGATTTGTCAAGTTAAGTTGTTCCATTATCTCCTTGTTTCATTTGTTTGGAAGTTTAAAGTATCTACTTGCCATGTTATGTTGCCTTTTTATCTTTTTGGTTAAGACATGACTTGATTCAGAAAGCTAATCAATGCTTCTGATATTCCATTTCACCACAGTTTTCTAACCATTTAGTGGTAATCAAATATTTTCTTGAAAGTTAAGCAACCTCACTAAGTTTTTTGCTCTAATGAAGTACATACTGTTGAGAGACCAGATACAGAGCTGCATCTTATTCATTTAATTAATGGCTTCTCGACTGCCATCGAATACTACGTTAGTATGTATTACACTTGGTCAAATTAGTTTTTATATTCATGTAATTCTTTACGGATAGTCACAGAATAATAGTAAGTTAACTGCGTGTCAGTGGTGGTATGCATACCAGCAAAACCAGTTTTACTGCACCTCCGAATGCAAATTTAAGATGGTACAATCATTACAGAGAAACCAGTCACCAGTAAACTAGAGAATCTATAATAAATTGTGCTATTATCACAATTTCTATCTACAATGAAAATGAAAGTCTTAACTACTCTTGTGATAGGAGAATCATGATAATCTTGAATATTAGGGAACACAGAATGACTTTGTGAGGTAATCTTGTAACCGGTAGTCTTCTATCATAGCCTTTTCCTTCTCAGGAAATGGAATTTCTCCACCTTCTAGGCTTTGTGGTCTGTTCAGCATTTGGGATATGACTACTGATGTCATGTGTTTCTACATTTGTCGTTTTTGTGAGCTTACTCAACTTTTTCCAACCTGCAGTCCATGCTGAGGCTTGTTTTGGTTTTGCAATCTTATCGAACTGTCTCTGTAAGTTATCCATGTCATTTTGGAGTTCTACGTATTTAGTCTTCACAGTCTCTAGTTCAAACTTAAGAGTGTTGATGTCCTTCTTGGCTGCTGTCCATCCCTCTTGAAATGATTGTGGCGTTGCTTCAAGCAATGACTTATGGTGTGATACCAGGGGTTGATAATGAGATTCCCCTGCATCTTTGAGAGAGATATTGGCTATTGCATTGCTTATCTTCACCTGCTCAGAGAAGAGAACTTGCACCACGACTCGTAGTGGGAGCCTTTCGTTCTGAGCAGCGTGCATGCAAGCATCGACAGAGAGTTTCTGGCAATCCATCACCCTGCAAAGCCTCTTTCTTTCATGTTCTGAGAGTGTTGGATGGGCCTGTTATGTTGTATATCAGTGAGTTTCTGTTAAAAGGATAAGCATGTTGGGCTAGAATTCTATGATGCAGACAGTATAATTTCAATATTTGCAGATGATTTACTTCTATGTGATCAATTAGATCTTTAGCATATACAACATTCTAGAATTCTTAAGCATATGTCACTTTTACTTGAAAAATTATAATGTATAACTGTAAGTTTGTTTAACTCCTAAGATATGTAAGCAGGCTAATATTGTTGGTTTTTGAAACAACGAGATTTCAGAACAGAAAGGCAAACTATATTCATGATAAATCAAAAACAACAAGCTCAACAGCAATGGCTTTAAGGATATCAATTAATGATGCACCCAGCAATAAAATTGTCAGGATTATATTAAAATACCTTGAGATAGGAATCAATTGCTCGATAAAGTCCATCGTCACATGTTCTTGCTGAATCTGGCAAAGCCTCAGCCAAGACCTGAAACTTTGTCAAGGAAAGATTTCTATCTCTAGATACTTCTGTTAAGTAACTGTCAACGAGCCTTGCCACCCTCATCTTGGCATTTAGATTTGTACCCCTTTGACTTCCATCGTGCATATGTTTATCGGGGAATGGATATCTACTAGGACTTGAACTTTCTGTCTGCTCTTGAATTATGAAATGTTCCAAAAGCCTCTGCACGAGATCAATGTCATACATGGTTTCACTTTTATTGTAAGATGGTATGAGGAGATCAGCCAATGTAGCCTGCTCAAATTGCATGCCTACGCGTTTCTCCAGTTCTGTTATCAAAGCTGGAGCCACTTTAAGCATGTTTGCCATCCTCAATAGTCGAAGAAGGAAGCTACACGAAACACTGTCCTTCTGTTGTGGGAGTATGCTTATTAGGCTTTCAACAATCATCCTTTGATCTTTTGCCTGGACAGTTGGTATTTCTTCTCCTGATCCTGCTATTATCATATGGAGACCCCCTCTCCAACTACTGCTTCCATTACTATTACTGCTATTGCTGCCATCTTCCGCCAATCCGGATCCTTCTTTGATTAAACCTGGCAGCCATTTAGTTGCATACTGCATAATGGAAGCACCTATCAGTTCATGTCTCATTCCCTTTACCTTGATTGCAGTAATCACTCTCACAAAGTGATCAATCCTGAGAATCGTAACATCTTCAAACCACCAATCAGGAGGTACTTGGTGGTTTCTACTCGGACTAGAAACGCTTGCAGGCTTACCAGTATATTGCCATTTTATACCTTTTGGATTGGCACAAGCTTTCCATGCAATGGACTCACTACATCTTCTAACAATTTGTAGGTTTTCAGCCCATGGTGATAACTTTTCACAGCTCTTTAGCACCAGTATGGAGTCTCTCCATGAAGATAAAACCACATAGCTGAGAAAAGCTTCAGTCTTGAATATAAGGTTGCCTTCTTCCAAATCCTCAGTCATTTCAAGATACTCTGCTGCACATCTTAAGCCAGAAATATTGGTTGCACTTAGATCAATAGCAATACCATAACAGAACTTTGCTGCTAGCTCAAATGCCTCAGGTCCACCTGGTAACTCATTTAAAGATACCTTGCTCAATTCTGCATCCCTTGACTCATATATGATTCTGTTCATTTTCCCACTTCTAGAAAGCAAAGGATACTTTTTTTTTTTATACATATTTAGTAGTGAAGTAAACAAAGAGAAACTAGTCAGTCATATTATTTTCCACAAGAATAAGATATGAGATAGAAATTTGAAGTGTTTTGAGTTATAGGGAATCACCTTGTGTAAATGGAAATTTACATCTTCAATATGAACTAAAAGGTCACTTGGGATATCAGTTGCTACATACCTATTCAAAGAACACATAAGTTGAGGTATTCCAACAAACCATTTTAAAGAAGTAATACAAGTAGTTAGTACATACCAAGATTGTCCTTTTTGCTCAAAACTATCAGTCTTGACTCCATTCTTGCTGGTACTGTGAACTCCATTACCATAATCTCTTCCACTAACAGACTCATTTTCTGATTCCCACATGTTGTGAAGCTGAAAGACTAGGAAACAGAATTCACAGCAGAGAATTTTCTCAAGAAAACTCACAAGTCACACAGTCTCAAGAAAGTGACACTAAGTTGAAGGAAGGGAGCAGAGCAAGTAGAGAAGCTGGAGTGGTGAGGAAAAAAAAGGAAAAATCTCACATGGGGATGCTTGGAATTATCTCATACTTGTCGGCTTCTCAAAAGATTTTCAAGGCAACTTACAGGCTGTGCAGTAATGGTCACAGTACTATTCTGTGGATCAATTCATTGCTAATTCTCTTTTCCAATCATTGAATTATTAAAATTTCTCAATAGGTGTAAGTCTTAGGGAGGAGAAAAGGGGTTAATCCTCATATACTCATTAAGCTTTTTTGGTAAATTTGTTTGAATATCGAAACAGTCTATCTACCTTTTTTAAGTTGGGTAAGATCTGTGTATAAACTATCTTTTTCAGACTTCACTTATAAGATTACATGGTATATGATGTTGTTGTTGCTGGTAAGTCTACTTAAACTTTTCCCACTTTTAAAATTTTGTGTCAACTAGTTGGAACGTCCAAAACATTCTTTCTCATGAGAGAAGGACTAATGAAGTTTTTATTTTTTACATGGAGTAGGTATAGTATTTTTATAAATGTAGACATCAAATTTATTCTCTAATGAAGGAGTATGGACCACTTTCTTCCTTTGAGTTCATGTGTGAATTATATTTTGGGTAATCTGGTAACTCTCATTTCTATCTTTCATTTTCTTGTCCTTATTCTTTTGTTTGGCCATTTATATAAGAATAAAAGTTGGGTGTTGGCATGGAAACTTCTAGTGACTAGTGAAATGTTCACTCCCATTCATAACATTATTGACTGTCTTAAAATGTATACATAAAATTAATGGATATATAGTGATATTTCTAGTCCACTATGAAATTCTAGATTCGTCTCGCAAAATATTTTTGTGAGAAGTAGAAGTTTCCATTTTCATTGCAACTTTGGCCTTTTTTCCCTAGAGACACCCTCTGAAAAAATTGAATGTGTAAAAGATTGCTTGTAATAAACGGATGTGTTCAAATTCTGGGGCTACGTACCCAAAAGAAAAGAGAAACAAATAAAATGTCCTTCCTTGATGTTTTTATAATTTTATAGTAAAAGCAAATCTAAGCAATTATGACCAAGAGACACATGCCAATATTTTTTGTCAAAAACATAGGTTAGTGCTAAATATATGTAGGTGCAATTGGGATGTTGTACTCTAGACTCTAGTCCTCTTGATAAATGATGAATAACAAATTATATGGGTCCTAATGTTTTTGTCCTTGAAATGACTGTAACAGTAAAAGTTAGTAGCCATTTTGGAATCATCATCAATTACTATTATATGAAAGAGAGATCTCCTAAGGGGCTCCATTGTCAGATTCATCACCCATATATGTCTCTTTAATTTACTCCTACTTTTTTTAATACATATAATTGTATGATCTATCAATTTTATATTTTAAGAAGATTTACTTATAGATAACGCACATGTATCATGTATGTTGGCCAAAGTATACTCATCGAGGTCTTTTGATAATTACTCATTCCAAAAGATAAATGATTAACTCAAAATTATTAAAAAGATGGTAGTTGCAATTGTAAGCAATTATTTTCTTGCTTTACATACTCATTCTTTTTCCATCTTTTAATTGTTGGGACAAAATAAATCCATAAGTTTCAGTCAAGTTACAAACAGACGGTAAATAGGGATGGGAAGAGAAAACATCAAAATCGACTTCAATCATTTAAAAGATATTTAGACTCAAACGGGTAGTATGAATTGATGAATTAATAGTTCCTTGTGAAGAAGGATGTCTCCATAATTAATTGTCATTTCTCTGATAAGGAAGTCTCCTCTAATTTTAATATATTCTACTTGTCTTTAATTTAAGACGACAAAATTCAAAAAAATTATTTTTAAATTTCATGTCGAGTAAAAAAAAAAAAAAGAAACAGGAAAATACTATTTTATTATTAGAAGAAGTGAAAGAGGGCAAAATCCGCCTCCTCCTTCTCATCATCAGAGTAATAAGAAAAAAGAAAATAATACCAAGGAAGTGAATAGTGGTGGAAATGGTGCCACGCCAAACTATTGAGGCTGCAAATATATTAACAAATACTTTGCTGGATATTATATCTTATGTCAAGTGAGGAGACATCAAGTAATACTTTCTACACACCAATTAAAGATGATATGGCGATAGAATTTCTAATGTAGTACTAGTTTTCCATTCGATAGACACTTAAACTTATATAAAATTGAACAAATAAACACAAATATTCTACATGTCAGTTCACATGTGAAACACTTAAACTAATTTGTATTATGTCATATAAAACGTATGTCTACTTGTTCAATTTTATATAAATTTAAATACTAATCGGTTAAAGGTAACTTGACATCAGTTGGCAACTATGACCTTTAACTTTCGATGTGCACAAGTAGGCACTTAAACTTATATAAAATTGAGCAAATGAACACATTCGTCCTACATGGCACCCTACATGGCAATTTTGTGTCCTACATGGCATCCTACATGTATTATGCCATGTAGGACACTTGAGTCTACTTGTTCAATTTTAT
The DNA here is from genome assembly GCF_019186545.1 of Solanum stenotomum. Taxonomy (NCBI): domain Eukaryota; kingdom Viridiplantae; phylum Streptophyta; class Magnoliopsida; order Solanales; family Solanaceae; genus Solanum; species Solanum stenotomum. The sequence continues at coordinate 4,630,956 of NC_064282.1, forward strand.
ACTCCCTCCGTCCCTTTTTAGTTGTCCACTTTAGAAATGGCACACAGATTAAGGCAACAATGATTAGCACAGTGAAGTTACAATTTTACCCTTATGACAACTTTTCACTTCAAAATTACAACTACTTATTTGAATTAAAGTGAAATAAATTGGAGGGAAACAACATACACTTTTACAATTTTCAAGAAGTGTAAATAAGGGTATAATAGGAAAAAATTTGTTGTCCTTTCTTGATTTGTCAAAATGGACAACTAAATAGGGACAACCAAAAAAGGAAATATGGACAAGTAAATAGGGACGGAGGGAGTACAAGTTTAAGTGCTTACTTGTACACATTCAACATTCAAAATTGGAAGGCATAGTTGTTCGTTGAAGCCAAGTTAAAAATCATGTTTATGTATTATGCCTTTTTTCAAATCTAACTTTCAAATGAATGACATGGGTCCAACTAGGTCTTCCAACATATATTCATTGCCTATGCCCCACTTCGATATGGACACATTTCCCATTTTATTTGATCTATTTTTTTTATATATTTTTTTGGCTTTACCTTATCTAAACTTTAATATTTGCTCTAGTAGTGGGGCTTTGATTGTTTCCCTAGTTGACATTTTCAACATCTGAAGAACCTTGGAAAAGGAAAGTGAGGCCAAATCAGTAGCATATGACATAAACAGTAATTTGACTGGCTTTGGTGTGAAAAAAAATGGACCAAATCTGAAGTTGTATCCAGTTCTTGTTTGATATCTTCAAATAGAAATGCAAATAGTTGTCTTCCTACTAGTAGGCAGCAGGACAATATCTCCGTTAACGGAACTTGTGTATTGATAAAAAATGCAGCACCTTGACATACATAATGGACCTCCGGATTAAAGAAGATGGATGATTTTGAATCCAAACACAGAGATGGGGGACTGTTTTAGCTATTTTCAAAGAGAAAAAGCCAAAACAGCTCCTTATCTTTGGGCAAAAACCCACAGTACAACAACAACAACAACATGCCCAGTGAAATCCCTCTAGGGGCAAAAACCCACAGTGAATCCTTGTTTTCTCACATGGAGAACCAATCTTAATCAAGATTGATACCAAATGCATCATATCTATCACCATTGAATGTTTTCTTACAACGTTCCAATAGAAATGAGTCAGGAAACACGCCTTATTTACATAATACACACACACACACACTAACTTATAAGTTAAGACATATTATGAATTCACATGACAGAAGCAACTCCAAACTAGTCGAGTATGATCTGACAGGTTTGTTTATTAATGATTATTTATTCTAGAGCCAAAGGTTAAATGAAATCAGTTCACCATTTACCACTTCATGTAGTTGGGAAGTCAAATCAATGGACATGCTGTGCTAAACCGTTGCTTCAAAGGGATACCTTTACAAGGGGAACACTACATGCTGCTGCAGGTCATACCCGTCAGAATGCTGTACAGAGGTGGTTAGCTTGTATGTTAGGGGAACATTCTTGATCGATTGTTCTGGCTGGGCTGCATATTCTGCTTCTCTTTGGCTCTGATATCTTCATGTGTGAAACAGCCACTGTGAGAGCATCGATAAAACCAGAGTCTTCACCTTCAGGCATCTTAGACGAACTACCAGATGTTAAAGCTGAACCAAAGTCATCACTGAGAGAGCTAAAGGCTAAGTTTCTTCTCTCTCGCTCTATCCTAGTAGTAGCAGTCAGCTGGCTTCTAATTGGCTTTGCATGATACTTCAATGTGGGCGCAGTGTAAAACAAAATCCATGGATGTCCTGTAAGAGAAGAACAATGGAATCATCAAAATTTAAAAGAGACATCAGACAAAGGTGGGATATAGACATTTGCAACTTTTGCTTGTCATGATATTAGTGCAATGCGTTTATTCTGAAAAACAGTGGAAAACAAAGATGGATATAATCAAAATACAAATAATATCAACTCTTAACAGGTAGTCTTTACCCCGCCATCCCCCAAAAACCCAAAGTAGCCCACTTAACAAGGCAATTAATGGGCCTGTTACAGCGAATGCCAACTTCAGCATATTACCCAAGGGAAACAAACAATCTGCCAGATATATTCAATTGCTCAGGGCATGATGAATATGACAACCAATATCTGAATGATCCAGCAAATTCAACTGAATAATTGATCAGAACTCCATGCTTCTATGCCATATCCAAAAAGTTCCAACAGATTATGTTGGATAACCTTGCAGAGCAAGAATGTCAAAGAAAAACTATGTTACCCATCACTAGATCTGTCAACAGGGATGTACAGGTAAATACACAGGACTGGTCCATCAACAACACCAGGATTTTTTACAAATTATATTCTTGTGGTGATGAAACCATTGAGGCTTCCGTGATAAAAGGAACTATAATTAACCCAAACTGAGTCTTCTGGACATGCAATTCCAACACCATAGCTTATAGCTTGTTCACAGGGATAAAATAGAGACCTATTCCAATTTGTGAGATGAGGCAACGTGTCTTCAGCTGAAGATTAATATATTTAATAGATTCTATAGTGTTTGAAGCGATTAAGCACAAATCTATCACCCTCCGCGCACCCCAAGGTGAGGTGAGGCATAGACATAGACCTGTTTAAGAAAAAATCCAGCATTGTCATTTAACAGAGTAGACGAATAATCAGTCGTATTTCATATTCTACTTGTAAGGCAAGACACAGATGCTGCTAAATAATGCTCCAGAGGTAGATCCAAAGCACTTCATCCAGTCCTAGTTCTCTTTGATGATTACATTTCATTAAAAAAAAAAAAAAAACCCGATAAAAGAATATAAGGTATAAAGTCAACTCATCATAGCAACAGTTAAGAAAGGAAGAGATCTGAAGGCAACTCACTTAGTACTTCGTCAGCACTGTACCTTGCTGAAACATCCCTTGTCATCATACAAGAAAGTAGATCACGAGCTGGTTGTGATACAGATTCCCAAGCTCCACCACTGAAATCAAGGTTCTCCTCCTTAATCGCACTGAATATAGATTCCAAAGAATCACCTTGAAATGGGAGCAAGCCCACCAAAAGTGCATGTAGGAGGACACCTACACTCCATATGTCCACTTTCTCTGTGTAATCACCTAGCAGAACCTCAGGAGCAACATAAGCTGGACTTCCAACTACTCCAGTCAAGCTCTGACCTACGAGCACAATAAATAATTGAGCATTTTGAATACATCATTAGCTTACAAAAGAAACACACACAACCGCTTCACCCAGTTTAGTGCAATGAATCCTCCAAGAAGAACTAGAATGACTTAAAATAGAAACTTATTGATGCGCTCACAAGAGACAACATGAACATAGCTAACATCCTGTGCGACAAAGAGTTGAGACCAACATGTAAAGACCCATCATCCAACATTGCATTAAATTCCAAAATGTTTCTAGTCTTTCATGTGCATAATCTGAGGTAAACACCTCCCAAACTAACTCGGTAAAATGACCAAGCAAGGGTATGGATAAAAATCAAGGGTTTAAGATAAGAACTGTCATTTTAAAAAAAAATGAGAAATCCTTTGATTGAACCTAATTGGACATGGTGCAAAAAGTGAAGATACACATGAATTTTTCATGGATTAGCACATTTTTGTGAAAGGTAAAGCTTAACTTCTAGCAAAGAAGGAATAACCGCACATACAAGGAGTATACTGGAAAAAGACATATTTGAATGCACACTTGGATAGATTGAGGGTGCGTATAATGCACACTCTACAACATTTCATTCCCATCAAGGTTTGAGAAAAGTTTGAAATGTTCCAAAATATTTCTGCAAATGAAAATTAAGAAACTTGGAAAATATGTGGACAAGTGATTTCAGTTTTCTAAAGAACATATTTTAATCGCAAAATAAAAGGAAATAATTGTAAACAAAGGCAATCAAACAAAGGTGTTTCTGAATCCCCATATAAGTTCCATCTTTCTTGGGTGCAAGGAGTAATGCAGATCGGTGATCTGGGATCACCAAGAAGCACCGCACTTGAGGAGCACAAATTAACAATTTCAGCCTTAGATTAAAAACAGCTAGTCAGACAACAATATGCAGACATAATAATATAGGGTGTGTTATCTGGTTCACGCACACTAAATAGAATAATATGAACAATACCGGCAAATCAAATTCAAATAGAGGAGGTCATCTTGAATTACCATATGAAATTCTCACAGCTAGCCCAAAGTCTGAAACCTTAACTTGTCCAGAGGTTGTAAGGAGGACATTTTCAGGCTTTATGTCCCTGTGCACAACACCCATCTCATGGCAGTATCTGATAACCAGCATGAGATCTTTGATCACATTAGCAGCTTGTTGCTCAGGGTATCGCCCAACCCTAGCCATTTGGTCAAGCAACCTTCCTCCTGAGCAAAGTTCCATAACAAGATAAAAAGATTCAGCATCCTCATACACAGCCTTCAGTGTCACAACACCTGGATGCCCAGAGAGATGCTGCATTATCTCAACTTCACGGTGAATGATCTCTTCCCCCTTTAGCAGAGTCTTGCAAGCATGTTTTTCCCCACTCAATTTTCTCTGACATAATAGAACAGACCCAAATTTCCCTCGTCCAATAACATCTCCCATCTCGTAATCCTGCTCAATCTTCTTCTTCCGCCCCAATCGAGTAGCTGAATCAAGACAGCCTATTTTCCTTTTAAGACCTCGTCCAGGTGAGCGTGAACGTGCACTCCCACAAGACGGGGCAGTAGCTACTCCAGTAATGATATTCTTCCTACAAAAGTTGTCATCTTCAACCACAATTTCCCTAGATTTCTTTTTCCTTTGAGAATAATCCTCCAAGGATAAATGTGACCTGACTACTGTCACTAGACTCTCATCTTTTTGACAAACCACTGAAATTTCTACTCCCTTTCTCTTCTTGCCCAAGTTCTCCATGTAAAAGATTAAAGTAATTAAACTTCCTATAAATCATAAGCAGACCTCCAACCTACATCTAACCAAAAAGCACATAAATCGTCAAATTCACTAGCTTGTCAAAACTATAAAACTATCTCCTCCAATTAACTACTTCAGTTCTAATAGCCCAACCAGTACAAGATCTACCGACCAAATAATGAAGAACACCGGTGCATAAAAAGTTCCAACTTTTTGTTACATTCTGCAATTTCAAGAAAAGGGTATGCATGAAAACAAAAAATAATCACAAAACAAAAGAAACAAGAAAAATAGAAAAGTGGTAAGAACCTCTTAAGGCGAAATGCCTCTTACTCCTTTTCCTGCGACTCATTTGAGCGAACAGTTCCAAGGTAAAAGACATGTCTATGGTCCTTCCTTTCAGAGGATATAGCTAGTCTGAAAGGGAAAAATACGAACACCCACTAGTTGGGTCAGGTATATGAATCCCCAAAAGCAAACATATCAAAAACGAAACCCTAAAGATAGTTCGATTAACGAAGCATATAGACTGAAAATCAGAGATGGAAAATTAATAGTATCTTTTGTTTACCTTCATACAGACGAAATGTAGTGGAGAAGGAGTGAAGAAGGGTTTTTGGTGTGAGGAAAAAGATGACCACTTTTCCGGTACAGACACGTGATTCTGAAACTGCCACTTCACTATTCGCGCCGATCAGCGTCTTTTGACGCCTCAGGTAACGCCACGTCACTAAATCAATTCAACATGACTTCCACTATCAACCTTCCCACTTAAGTTGTATTTTTTTTTTCCATGCAGTTCCTATTAAAGGTAAAACAGTTTATAATAAAAAGTAATTTGTATTTTGATTCAAATTTGAAATATCTGATTACTATTAGACCATTAGTTGTAACCACAAATATTAGTTAAGCTTTGAAAACACACTATTGTATACTCTATCTGGTCGTTTTGTGAAGCCTATAAAAAAATATAGTGTTAAATAATACTCCATGTATTAGTAATGTTATAATCAATTGTATTGAGATTATTTTTTATTTAATATTTAATTTAGAGTATTGAAAACAAGGTGTGAGTAAGCCATAAAGTTTTAATTTATGAATTGATAGAATAACGTAATGACACAAAAATATATGTAGAAATCAAAAGTTTAAGAAACTTGAAAAAAATCACAACAACAAAAAAATATCAAGCGTGTTTTTACCACTACAAGTATAAAAGTAAGTACTTCAATAGTGTTAAAATTATTATGAGATACAAATCATAATGTTTTTAACTTTTAAATAATTAAAATCACAAATTCTTAAAAGATGTTATTAAACTACATATTTTCCTATTGAATTCAATACTCAATAAACTTTTTTCTTAAATAAATTTTTTAATTTTATGGCTCATTATTTGATTTGTATTTCTACAAATGAATTGGATGAACTCCGGACATTAAGGTGTAGGTGTGCTGAAAACATACAATCAAACACTTGAGGCATAAGCACAAGACTCAACTTTTGCAAATATCCCCGTCTAAAAGCAAGCGTATAACGACTCTCTTAGAGCCTTTTAAAACAATGTGATAAACAACCTATGTAGCAGAAGTAGGAAAGATTAGATCAGGAGCAAGAAAGAAGGATGTTCATTATATAGTGGTGTGAGGAAGTGGGATTGCAGCAGCCATCATTAGTTGTTGCTTCTTTAACGTCAGGATATATTTGTAGTCTGAACTTTTTACTCAGACAAGAAAAAGAGAGAAATAAAAATAAAGGTAAAACTGTTTTATTAGTAAAAAAATAAAAAATAAAAAATATTTTGTCAGAAGTGGGATTTGAACCCACGCCCTCTTACGAAGACCAGAACTTGAGTCTGGCGCCTTAGACCACTCGGCCATCCTGACTTATTTGTTAAAGTTTATTAAAAATAATAATATGAATTATAATTGGTAATGTGAACAATTGGGCAAGTAATCCCAGTTCTTGGTTGGGACCATAAGCTGCTGAGCTGTTTTCATTAAAGCAGTAGAAAAGGCCCAACTCCAGGTCCAATAAGACTTTGTCCAACTAGCTTTCTGATATGCTGTTAAATTATTATTTTATTTTTGGGCAAAGAGGTAAAGCAAATAACCAAACATAATCTTGTGTTAGTAAACAAGGGAAAAATTGTACAAATAAGATTGTTTTGAACACAATTCCAAAATCAGATTTTCTAAGAAAAGTTAGCTAGGATCTGTTACTTTTAAAAATATATTGGATATCCATACTCATTCTATGGCTAGGATCTATTACTTTTAAAAATTTATTAAATATCCTTGCACAAACAAATTGTGGGTTGTAGAATTCGCTAGAAAGAGAAAAACACCAAAAATAATAAAATAAAAAACAAAAACGTCGGAAGTTTGGAGAAGCAATTGATTAATCTTCCATTTGAGTAGGAGTCATCAACTTGGACATATATATATAAGATATACATGCAATGGCCCTACTTCACATCACCCTCTTATCCGAAAATGACATTTAATTTGAAGATATACATATAAACAGACCCTGCCAAAACGTTTACTAATTTAAAAGATTACACGTTAAACTATAGTATTTATAATATTATTGAAGTTCCACAATACTAGTATATCATCAAACACTTGGAAACAAGAGGAAAAATATATAAAAACACTCAGCTCCTTGGGATTTTAACTCTTTCCAAACAGGACTTTGCATTAAGTTGGTTGCTCTGTTGCATCTCCAAGTAATCCTTGTACTTCATTGGAATATAATAAGCTGATGGGCTATTCTCTTTTTCCATCAATGGAGAAGCTGGCCTCACAATTGTGTCTAATGATGGACCATGAGCTACCGCTACTGATATCCTTGTTACTTTGTTGTTCACCACTGCTCTATGTAGATTGCTCTTGTACTTCCCATTACTAAATATCTACCACATTAAAAAAAAAAAAAAAAAAAAAAACGATTTCAAATATCATCAAATTCTAAGTCTTGAAGTAACAGTAAAGTAACTTGTTATTTCAATCTTACTATAAATAAAACAGTTCAACTGAACTCAATACTTTAAAGGCTAATGATTAATGTTTAAATCACGCACCTTTGTGACTCTAGACATGAAAAGGGGATTCAATTACCTCAAGATGATCGCCGGTGTTAACCAAGAGAGAGTTAGGAAGGGCATTGACATGAATCCATTTGCCTTGATGCTGAACCTGGAGACCTCCAACTTGGTTATGAATGAGAAGTGTTAAAAGACCATGATCTGAATGAGGTGGCATACCCATTGTAAGTTCAGGCTGAGGACAAGGTGGATAGTAATTTCCAATAAAGATTTGAAGCCCTGATTCCAACTCTAAATCTTTGTCCAAGTAACTTTCTTCAAGCCCTAAACTTTCACAAATGCCTCCTAGTAACTTTCTTGCCACTTCCCGGAGTTTCTCACTATACTCCAACATAATATCCCTGTCAAATTAACACTATCGAGTCACTAAAAGTAGCATTATAAGGCGATTGATTGCGTTGTTACGTTATACTGTCAGTATAAATAAGTTACCTGTAGGATTGTGGTTTGGTGGGGGAGTGAAAATGAGGATGGACAAAGACCTTGAGAAAATCTCTCCAAAAGAAGACCTTTTCTTTACTAGTATTAAAACTTGTACCATATCTTATAGGATCCAACACATGCTTCCCAGTAAACTTGTGTTTTTCTTCCTCTGGTAAATTGAAAAATTCATAAGTGCAATCAATCACTGACTTCATCAGATTTTCTGGTATGCCATGGTTCACTACCTGCACTTAATTAATTTGCACAAAACAAATTAAAAAGACCACTATTATACTTCCTCTGTTTCAATTTGAGACGTTCGTGATGTTTTTCAAAATATTAACTTCTAGTAGTACTTTTTATGTACATACATAGGTTCTAACGTGACTTTGAAATTAGTTAGTTTAATCGTCGTACTACGTACCATGAAGAAGCCCCAATCTTGACAAGTTTTGGCGAGGTGGTGGATGGCTGTGGAACGTTGATGAGAATCATGAGAGGTGAGTAGAGAAAAATCAACAATGGGGATTGAATCTGAATCATCAATATCATTTGTAGCAGAGGAATTGCTATAACAAGAGTTATGAACATAATTACTAGGTATGAAACGCAAATCAGGTGATTCAGCAAGCTCTTTGATATTGGATGGTTTAACCACAAGTGGAGCTGTAGCCTCCTCCATATATAATTGCTGAAAATGCTTGAAGGTTAAAACAGAGGTTGATAATTTATAGACATGTTGTAGAATTTGTAAAATTCCTTGAGGGTAATGTCAACATCGCTTATAGCAACACCCACACCCACACCCACACCCACACCCACAGAGAGAGGTTGATAATTTATTTCTTATTTGTGGATTTAATTAAAAAATAAAGTTATGTTTTTATTATCCACTATAGCTTTTAATTCTAACACCTTGTTTAAGGGCTTAAATTGGATGATTCTTGACTCGCTTTTTTTTCCTTAAAAAAGTAAAATGAATTTACAAAGTATCAAAGAAATAAAATGCTTTCACGTAACTTATCTTTGTTATTACGTGAGACTCGAATTAGGTACACGTTGTCCTCATCCATCCATCAACAACCACTAACTCATATGATCATATCTAGTAACAACGGACGTCGGACGGGCTTGTTAAAGTGAACCAACAACTTACTAATTCCTCCATTTCAAAAATAAAATTTAGTTTTTTTTTACAAAAACTCTTTAATTAAATTTAACGTTTTATATGACACGATTACAATCACAAGATTAAATAATATTTTAATATATTTACATATATCTTTAATTTAGTACCATAAAATTTAAAAATCTTCTTTATATTTCTTATACTCCATGCTAAGTATATGTGATTTGACAAATGGAAGCTAGCAAACTTTTTAGAGATTCGAATTTAATTGAATAATAATTCGATAACAATTATTTAAAAAATGCATTTTATCAAATATTTTTTTCATGAACGTCAGCCTAAAAATACCCAATATTGTTAACAAGTAATAAATCAAATTTTTAAAAAAAAATTCTGATATTCCTGATAGTAACTTTCTTGCCACTTTTCTCGATTTTTCACCATACTCACCTAAAACTTCTCTGTTAAATTAAACCATACAACATAAAATATAAAGTTATGATATGTCCAATATAAATATTTTTGAAAGAGCAGCTTAATGAAGATTTCGGAACTAATAAAATCGTCGCAATCGCACAGGCCCAACTCCGACAAGAGTGACCAATTGATTGTATATATACACTTACTTATGTCAATTTGGACGGCTCTTACATTATCTGTATAACACTATAAATCTATAATAAACCATATAAGACATTACGTGAAGAGTTGTTAAATTGACTACATCCACAAGATCAGGCTTAACTCATCGGTGACCCCTTAAAGTTGACACTGAATTTTACTTAGACACCTCAATTAAGGCTGGACACTGGACCGAAATGAACCGGTACCGGACCGGAACGGGACAGTTTGATCGGGTTGTTGACTGATACCGAGATGAACGGGACCGGGATGGAGGCTCGATTCCGTCCCGTCCCACTATATATCGGGATAGAATCGGAACGGACCGAGATGGGATAAACGGGATGTCACATATAGCTAATTATTTTTTTTGAGTTATTTTAAATTACGAAAATATGAATGTTTTTTTATTTTTCTAAGTTTATTAGTTTATAGTATTTAAGCTTTAAAATTCATAATGTAATTTTACTTAAGTTTATTTTAAAGATATTTTTAAAAACTTTTACTTATATAAGTTTGTAAGTTAAGTTTAATAATGTTTTTTTTAAAAAAGTTTTTAAGCTTATGTTATAAGTTTTCAAGATTTGAATCTTTTGGAGTTTATAAGTTATTAAGTTATACTTATAACTTGTAATATAAAGAACTTAAGTCTGTAAATATTAGATACGCAATCTAAAGTTACTATATTTACACAGATCTTTGCTTAATAGACTAAAATGAAATTATGAACTAATGAACGAGTGGATCAACAATAATCTACCTAATCAAATTGAACGAATTGTGTTTTCTTTATTAATTTTGTAACTTCTATTTGTAGTGAAAAAGAACATTTTGTGTGATTATATGCTAGCAAATGAATTTATTTTCGGTCCCTAAATAACATGGGATTGTATTATTCAGTTCGGAGTGATAGTGATCTAAGGGGTCGTTTGATACAAAAATTAATAACGCAGGGATTAGTAATGCAGAGATTAGTAATGTAGGAATTAGTAGTGCAGAGATTAGTAATGCATGGTTTATTTTTATCAAATGTTTGGTTCATTGTTTCCAACCTCACCTTGAGTTTGGATTAAAACTATTTAAAAATCCTCTTCCAATTATACCCTTGAATTATTATGTAATTGGGTCAAGATAGATAATTGTCGGACAATAACTTTTTTTATGACTTTCTAATTAGCTATGAGAAGAACAATTTTATTGTCATATTTTCTATTTTTTCACTTGAATTATTTGAGGATAATAAATTGTCATCTTAATAAATTGATCAATCACAAAATGTCAATTTTCAATTTAAAAAACATAAACCATCTACTTTTAAAATTGAAATGACGATAAACAATGGTAAAATTGAATAAACCATCTACATTTACACATAAAAATTGCAAGTTATAGTTTTAATATGTATGTAATTTTTTAGATTGTTCAAAATACAAATAATTAGAAAACCACACAAATATATGTATATATATATATATATATATATATATATATAAGATCGCAAACGTTACGTAGTGATATATTTGCCTTTTAATTAGTAAATATGTTAAATAACTCACATTTCAAATTTGTATTGAATTTATTTAATTAGTAACAAACAATTATCTCTAAATAATTTGTAAGCTAATTTATTTAAATAAATTTACTAGTACAAATATAAAACATAAAATCAAGAAAATACACAAAATAATTAAAATGATTTGAGGGATATTTTTATCTTTACATAAACTTATTCCATGGTATTGTATCATGTGTATTACTAAAACCTCCAAATGAAAGGTATTAGTAATACATCATAATAAAAAGTAATTTGTATTTTGATTCAAAGAAATAAAATGCTTTCACGTAACTTATCTTTGTTATTACGTGAGACTCGAATTAGGTACACGTTATCCTCATCCATCCATCAACAACCACTAACTCATATGATCATATCTAGTAACAACGGACGTCGGACGGGCTTGTTAAAGTGAACCAACAACTTACTAATTCCTCCATTTCAAAAATAAAATTTAGTTTTTTTTTACAAAAACTCTTTAATTAAATTTAACGTTTTATATGACACGTTTACAATCACAAGATTAAATAATATTTTAATATATTTACATATATCTTTAATTTAGTACCATAAAATTTAAAAATCTTCTTTATATTTCTTATACTCCATGCTAAGTATATGTGATTTGACAAATGGAAGCTAGCAAACTTTTTAGAGATTCGAATTTAATCGAGTAATAATTCGATAACAATTATTTAAAAAATGTTTTATCAAAAAAACATCGAGAATTTTTTTTACCGAACATGCCAAAAAGAGGAGAGTAATGTTGTTGCCTACTTAACTCCCTAGGGCCACAAAAAAGGTAAAGAAAAAGTAAAGGTTTAAGACACCTCAATCATTTTTGTTTTTTTTCTTTTTGTTTTTATTGCTAAATTGGTATTTAATTATGAATACATTTAAAAAGAGAGTACATATTTCTTGAGACAAGTCGACTGAAACAAAATGAAATTTTTACTTCAATGGTGGTGAATTAATCTTGATTCTGTCCAAACATGACTTTCCATCAAGTGGATTTGTCTGCTGTATCTCCACATATTCACTGTATTTCTTGGGTAGATAGAGTGGTGGAAACCTTTCATTTTGGATTAGAGGCGAAGCAGCTGGACTCACTGTGGCATTCATAGCTGGGCAATTTGCAATTCCTATTGATATCCTTTCCATTTTGTTCACTACCGCTCTGTGCAAAACACTCTTGTACTTCCCATTCGTAAATATCTGTCCCAAAAAAAAAAAAAAGATGTATCATATTGCACATAGTAAATATTAACATTTTAGACAACCATCTAGAAAAAAAATCACTTGGATTCATTGCGGGTGTATACATGGCATATAACAAGTGTATAATCAGTGTATACATGTAGTAGAAGATGTTAACATTTTTAGATAGTCGACTATATAATTTTTTTTGACCCACGTAACTATAATAGAGTAGTTTGTAGCCGTTATCGATGTATTATACCTCGAGGTGATCGCCAGTGTTAACCAAAATAGAGTTGGGAATGGGATTGATATTGATCCATTTTCCGTTGTGTTGTATTTGTAATCCTCCAACATCATTTTGTATTAGAAAAGTTAAAAGGCCAAAATCGGAATGGGGTGGAAGGCCCATTACAAGTTCGGGCTGTGGACAAGCTGGATAATAATTTGCAACAAACACCTCGTAACCCGAGTCCAGATTCAGGGATTTGTTCATCAACTCTTCTTCTAATCCTAAGCTTTCTGATATTCCTGATAGTAACTTTCTTGCCACTTTTCTCGATTTTTCACCATACTCACCTAAAACTTCTCTGTTAAATTAAACCATACAACATAAAATATAAAGTTATGATATGTCCAATATATATATTTTTGAAAGAGCAGCTTAATGAAGATTTCGCAACGAATAAAATCGTCGCAATCGCACAGGCCCAACTCCGACAAGAGTGACCCATTGATTGTTTCATGTCAAAAATCAAAATGTAGATTTTTCAAAGTGGTCACTTTGATAGGAAGATTCCTCCTCCGGTTGTTATTGTCTTTCACAAATTTAAATTGACAAAAGACTACGAAAAAGATAACAAGTTGCAGTTTATCTCATATTAATATCATAAAAAGTTATATAGTTTAAAATATTAGTTAAAAAATGAACAATAGCACATAAATTGAGAGACAGAAAATACCTAAAATTATTGGGTTGGTCGGGGCAATGAAGTTGAGGATGAAGAGAGAGTTTAAGGTAATCTCTCCAATAAGTAGTGATGTCCTTAGAAGTATAATTAAAGCTAGTTCCATACTTTATTGGATCAAACATTTTTTCCCCTTTGTACCTCCATTTGTCCTCCTCTCCCATTAAGAAGAATTCTTTTATCACCCCAATCAACTCCTTCATCAAACTTTCTTCTATTCCATGGTTCACAACCTGCACTCAAACAATTCCTCTATCACACAAACACCATACTACTCTCTCTGTTTCAAAAAGAATGGTCTAGTTTGACTTGGAACGAAGTTTAAGAAAAGAAAGAAGACTTTTTAATTTTGTGGTTCTAAATTAAAGTTATGTCAAATATACCAAAATGTTCTTTAATTTTGTTGGCTGAAACATGTCACGTGGAAGTTGAAGTTAAGTGTAAAAAAGGAAAAGGGTCATTCTTTTAATATATATATATATAATACATACCATGAAAAATCCCCATTGTTGACAAGCTCTTCCAAGTTGTTGAATGACTTTGGAGTGTTGATGAGGGTCTTTTGAGGAAAGGAGGGAAAAATCAATGATGGGGATTAATGAATCATCATGATTAGTGTCAATAATGGCTGGTGATGAATATTTATGATGATTATCAACATAGTAATTACAAGGTACTGCTTTTAAATTGGGCAACTCAGATACTAATTTCACGCTTCTCATAATGTTATAAGTAGCTAGCAACCTTATTTTTTGAATGAGTGTTGAAGAATAATGGCAATGGCCTTGACATGTATATATACACTTATTTCTGTCAATTTGAACGGCTCTTACATTATCTATATAACACTATAATAAACCATATAAGACATTACGTGAAGAGTTGTTAAATTGACTACATCCACAAGATCAGGCTTAACCCATCGGTGACCCCTTAAAATTGACACTGAGTTTTACTTAGACACCTCAATTAAGGCTGGGCACTAGACCGGAATGAACCAGTACCGGACCGGAACGAGACAGTTTGACCGGGTTGTTGACTGGTACCGAGATGAACGGGACTGGGATGGAGGCTCGGTTCCGTCCCGTCCCACTATATACCAGGATAGAATCGAAATGGACCGAGATAGGATAAACGGAACGTCACATATAGCTAATTATTTTTTTTGAGTTATTTTAAATTACGAAAATATGAATATTTTTTTATTTTTCTAAGTTTATTAGTTTATAGTATTTAAGTTTTAAAATTCATAATTTAATTTTACTTAAGTTTATTTTAAAGATATTTTAAAAAAATTTTACTTATATAAGTTTGTAAGTTAAGTTTAATAATGTTTTTTTAAAAAAAGTTTTTAAGCTTATGTTATAAGTTTTCAAGATTTGAATCTTTTGAAGTTTATAAGTTATTAAGTTATACTTATAACTTGTAATATAAATAACTTAAGTCTGTAAATATTAGATACGCAATCTAAAGTTACTATATTTACACAGATCTTTGCTTAATAGACTAAAATGAAATTATGAACTAATGAACGAGATGATCAACAATAATCTACCTAATCAAATTGAACGAATTGTGTTTTCTTTATTAATTTTGTAACTTCTATTTGTAGTGAAAAAGAACATTTTAAAGATGTGTGATTATATGCTAGCAAATGAATTTATTTTCGGTCCCTAAATAACATGGGATTGTATTATTCAGTTCGGAGTGATAGTGATCTAAGGGGTCGTTTGGTACAAAAATTAATAACGCAGGGATTAATAATACAGAGATTAGTAATGTAGGGATTAGTAGTGCAGAGATTAGTAATGCATAGTTTATTTTTATCAAGTGTTTGGTTCATTGTTTCCAACCTCATCTTGAGTTTGGATTAAAACTATTTAAAAATCTTCTTTCCAATTATACCATTGAATTATTATGTAATTGGATCAAGGTAGATAATTGTCAGACAATATTTTTTTTTATGACTTTCTATAGCTATGAGAAGACAATTTTATTGTCATATTTTCTATTTTTTCACTTGAATTATTCGAGGATAATAAACTGTCATCTTAATAAATTGATCAATCACAAAATGTCAATTTTCAATTTAAAAAACATAAACCATCTACTTTTAAAATTGAAAAGACGATAAACAATGGTAAAATTGAATAAACCATCTACATTTACACATAAAAATTGCAAGTTATAGTTTTAATATGTATGTAATTTTTTAGATTGTTCAAAATACAAATAATTAGAAAACCACACAAATATATATATATATATATATATAAGATCGCAAACGTTACGTAGTGATATATTTGCCTTTTAATTAGTAAATGTTAAATAACTCACATTTCAAATTTGTATTGAATTTATTTAATTAGTAACAAACAACTCTCTCTAAATAATTTGTAAGCTAGTTTATTTAAATAAATTTACTAGTACAAATATAAAACATAAAATCAAGAAAATACACAAAATAATTAAAATGATTTGTGGGATATTTTTATCTTTATATAGACTTATTCCATGGTATTATATCATGTGTATTACTAAGACCTCCAAATAAAAGGTATTAGTAATACATCATATAATACCATGTAGGATGTATAACTAATCCATGTATTAGTTATACATAAGCTCAAATTTCTATAAAAAATAATACTAAATACTACCATATATAATATAATATATGGACCATTTCTTTTAATGCCAACCGACCCGAGAAAAGAAAAGTCGGACACTGCAATAATGTTCTTAGTATTTTTCACGTGAATATATTGTACTATGTAATTGAAAGATGTAGACTGTTGATGATAACTTATGAAACTACAATGAAATTTTGAGGTCCAATCAATTCATAATTCACATATACGCGTCAGGATAACATACACACATTTTACGATAATTAAGTTGAATTACAATAATCGATAATTCTGTGCCTATAATTTAGGAAAACGAATACGTATACTCCAAAAAGAAAAATTATTTATAAGTGGCTACTCTCTTACTATCATACCCCTTGTTTTTAACTATTAATTTGTGTCTACTGTTTGATTCTATCAAAGTATATATATTTACTCAGATGATATCAAAGAGGAAAAAAGAGTTCTTTAGTGAAAACACTACTCAATTATTCATTACTATCATTGGAGTATATATATATATTGTGATGACATCATGGTGGAAGAGGATGTGTTTCAGTGAAAAGACTATTCAATTACCGCTTGATATTACCATATATAATATATAGATACCATCAGAGTATATATATACTCCGATGATATCAACAATAGTTCAATAATAGAACAAGGGGACAGTCAAGTAAATAATTTGGGTGTGGGTCTAATCAGATAAATATGTTGGGTTAGGTCCAATTTGGATAAATATTTTACCTATTGAGTCTAATTAGTGTAGTTTTCCCTATAATCTAAGTATGGAGTAGTTTGACCTTCTCTTCTTTTAATTCGTCTGTGTATATTATAATAACTTCAAATTAATCTATTTTTAATCTAGCAAAATGTTTGCCAAATAAAGGAGGAATTAGGTAGTAATTTATTTTAAATCTTCTCTTCCTTTATGTTTTATGTAAAATCTTAAAATGAATTGATAAATTTTCTCATTATGTATTAATTTAACCTAAAGAAATGGAGGATGGTTGGATATGATTCGAGATATATCTCATAAAACAAGATAATCTTTGATTAATATATTTAATTTTCTTCACCATATAAATTATGAAAGTTAGTACTTTTCGTGTGGGTTTTAATGTCTATTTAACAAACGAAATAATCATGTCTGATTTTGTTTCAAAATTTAGTCAAATTTGACCTTTTATATTTGCGAGCATTGATAAGCAAGTAAATTTAGACAAGAAGTAATATAGAAGTTAACTTGATTAGATCTAATCTAATCTAATGCCGAAAGAAATTGTATAAAATAGCAAACTATTAATTCAAATTAAATGTTATAATCACAGTTTGATTTAATTGTAACCCGTAGCAATAGTTGTCATTCGCCTCTCTCCCTAGCGAATCTTGCTCACCACTCTCCCAGATCTCGCTCGTCACTCTCTCTCGTCTCTCTCACTTTATACAAACACAAACTTGCTCACCACTCTCCCAGATCTCGCTCGTCACTCTCTCTCGTCTCTCTCGTCTCTCTCACTTTATACAAACACAAATGTATTGTGTTTGTATAAAGTGAGAGAAAACTGTATATACAAATACAAATACATATATTTTCGTCCTATACACTTATAATTATACAAATATAGATCTTCCCCTACTCGTTCTCTTTTGTCTTTCTCTCTTTCTCGCTTTAAACAAGCACAAATTATACAAATTACAATGTATAATTTGTGTTGTATAAAGCGAGAGAGAGATTTGACATACAAATGTTTTATTTCGATTCAATTGTATACAAATTCAAATTTTATGCAGATATACAAACACATAAAATTGAATTGAGAGGCTGCCAACAATTTATACAAACGAGAGGCTGCCAACGATTTATACAAATGAGAGGTTGCCAGTGATTTATAAAGTTTGTTATGGAGCGCAATTATACAAACTATAGTTATATCATACAAATATGATTTTTATGTTTGTTAAACCTAAAACTTACTCAAAAAATTATAGGATATATGTATTGAACCATTTAAAACGTAACTATGAAAACCTTTTTTTTTACACCTCCCTTGGGAGCTTTCACCTTTACTCCCTAATTAATTAATGACTTGAACTCACAAAATGAAGGTGTTTACCATCCGAGCGACTTCCTCTTATCTAGTAACTATAAAACACATCAATCTTGTCTATGAAATTTTAATGGTATATCTAGGTATGTAAGAGCTTTAGGAGAGAATATCTCTAAAGGTCACTCAACTTTGAAGAATTATTTAGTAAAGTCATTCAACTTTGTTTTGTATCAATAAAATCACCCAACTTTGAGATTTTCTTTTAAAAAATCACTCAACTAAATTTATCATTAAAAAATTAAAGAAGACTCATATCTTAAAAGTTTAAAGCCAAACACACCAACGATTTCATAATTCTCAAAATTATGAATCTGGAAATTTATGGTTTCTGCAATACTCTTTAAATTTATTTAATTTTGTGGGAAAACAAAAACAAATTAACTTCCGAAAATTGGTTTGCATTTTTTTGGTTTTTGGTGTTAAAAGAATCAACCTCCCATCAATTTTAATTAAAAGTATGCGTTTGTGTATAAGAACTTGATTTCTTTTTTAAATAGAATAATTAAATAGACTATATATTATATCTATTCAAATAAAAAAATATTAAAAACTAAACGGAAAAGTGAAAACTAAACGGTAAAAAAAATGGGCAGTGATTTTTGACTCCATAAAACTTCCTTTCGTCCAGCCAAAATTTTGTTTTAATATAATTAAAGAGATCCATACATCTTCTTTAGTGGGCAGTGATTCTAATTTTATTTGCGAGGTTTATAGAGGTTTATATTTACATGGCATAAGAATTAATTTATTTTATTATGTTAATATTTTATTTAATGAAAATTTTGGTTGAGTGATTTTATAAGGAAAAAAACCTTTACTTGAGTTTTTTTACAAGAAAAAAAACTTAAGTTGAATGACTTTATTGATATAAAATAAAGTTAAATGACTTTGTAAGATAATTACTTATAGTTGAATGACTTTTTGAAATATTTACTCAGAGCTTTAGTAGTACGGTAACACTATTGAATTTAATGCTTCTTAAGAAATCAAATTCAGGACAATGAGTTTTATTGTATATAGTTATTATCTATGATTTTTTGGCTTTCCAGTTTTATCCAAAAAGATCATAGATACTATATATAGTAAAATATTTTTTATTTTTGTCAAATATTTAACCATTTATATTCACTAGATTTGACAAAAACAATAAGGAAAAAAGATTTAAATGTAGACAGTAAGAAAGTCTCATCAAATCTCTAAATATATAACACCAAAAACTGCACCAAACACTAAAACTATATTTAAAAAAACTAGCTGAAACTACATCTAAAAGGGTTACACTAATTTCTAAAAACAAATGAAAATATAGCTGAATACTACAAGAATTGTACCTCTAAATATGGCTTCCTGCTAAAAAAATTAAAATTTTATAGTTCCGTCAAATGCAACAAATAAAGTTCAGTAAATATTAAATGAAGACTAAAAATATTAATTTTTGGCAAACTTTAAAAACCAAAAAGTTCAATACATATTTGAGAGACCATTTTAAACCCATCATCAAACATAAGGGTTAATATTGTTATTTTTCCAATCTTTGCCTTTCTTATAGATAAACATAGGCATAATATATAAACCTGATCCTTAACTTGACTTCAGCGGACAATTATGTCATCTAACTTTGAGTGTGCATAAGTAGGCACTTAAACTTGTATAAAATTAAACAAGTAGACACTCGTGTACTACATGACATCATACACGTAGGACGCCACGTAGGACGCCACGTAGGGCACAAAATTGTCATGTAGGGTGTCATATAAAATGAATGTGTTCATTTGCTCAATTTTATACAAGTTTAAGTGTCTACTTGTGCACATCCAAAGTTAAAGGTCATAGTTGTCAGTTGGTGCCAAGTTAAGGGTCAACTTTACTGTGACAATAATTTTAAAATGATGTTAATAAAGTGTGAAACACACGATTTAACTCTTTATAACAATCGGATACACTTGATTATTTGTTCATTTTTACTTGTCATGTTTTGCTTTATAGAAGTTTATTAACTAATTTTTAGAGTTAAAGCTTATGATTTTCTTCTATTTAACTAATTACGGCCTTGCAACCTAGCACCCCTGTTTTCTTCAATTAAAGACATAATTTGAGAGATTGCTCTACCTCTTATAGATCAAATAAAAATAAATTGGTGAAGTATAATATTAGTAGTTGTTTGATTGGGGTTAAGATTTTTTCGAATCGTAAGCATATTATAATATATTATTAATAAAGACGTAGAAAGATCCAAAACTATATTCACAATTTGGGAGAAACATAAAAATATTGCAAGAAATAAATAAAAACCATAAATAAAGAGCCGCAATCATTCACACGTTAAAAAGATGCAAATGATGTCAAATAAAAGAATCAACGGGCCCATATGAAATAACTAAGCTGCCCGATGTGAACTAAATAAACAACACGTTGATAAAGTATTGCTTGCGGTTCAAAACGTTTTTGTTTTGCCAGTTATAAAGAAGGACAAAATGGAAATTAAAATACATAAATTAAGACCAATATTTCAAGAGGTTTATTTATATATATTTAATACTCTCATTAAACAGTAGAAATTAAGCTGCTTAGTTATATGTAAGTAAATTACAATAAAAAGGACTAAATAATCATGATTTTAACAAATTCGTCATAGCTTACGAGGCCATCTCCATCAAGATCTGCCTCTCTAATCATCTGTTGGGCTTCTTCCTCTGTCAATCTTTCCCCCAAATTCATCATCACATTTCTTAACTGTATTCACACAATTTATTTTTAGTATAACGAACAATAATTAATAAGAGTATAAGTAAGACCGACCTCATTAGCCGAAATAAATCCATCTTGATCGCGATCAAATACTTTGAATGCTTCTTTTAGCTCCTCCGCTACATTGTCCTACACAATATGTATAAGTGCATGGGTTTAACTTCAATACATCGTCGATTGTCTGTATTAATTAGATACTTGAGATCGTCTAAAATTTTATTCATTTGAATGTATGTAAGTTATGTTAAATATACCTTGAGTTTTTTAGCCATGATATTCAAGAAATCTTCAAAATCAATAGAACCATCACCATCAGGATCCACTTCATTTATCATTTCTTGTATCTCTTCCCTTGTTGGATGTTCATGTAAAGATTGAATTACTGATGCAAGTTCCTCCATTCTTATCACCCCTTCATTTACAATATTCAAACTTAAGTATATATTAGTAAAAAATAAAAATCGATCTTCTTGAATTAATCGACTTACCATCACAATCCTTGTCGATAACCCAAAAGGCTTGACGAAACTCGGAAATTTGGTCTTCTGTTAATGCATCAGCCATGCCTAAATCTTTGGTGCAAAATAGGAATTTATTTTAAAGTAAATTTATAATTTGGAGAAGAAATAAGAGAACTGTATAAGTTGGAAATGAGAAATAAACCAAAGTTAGTGGTAGTTTAAAAAAGGGTGTGGATACGACATTTTCCACAAAATTAAATTGTGCAAAGTCAGACACACGCCTGATGAAGGGGAAAAAAAAAATATTATTCAACATTCAAGAGTTGAAGCTTCCTTTAATATTATGGAGTCCGAAATTTCTTTAGTCAATAGTTGAATATAATTAAATTGCAACGAACACCATCAAAGACTTGACACTTTGCAATTTTTGGAGCAAATTTGAGTGCCCTTACTTTCATTCTTGTCAATTGAACCTTGACTTTTTTTCCTTTTTTTAAAAAAAACTTCTTGACTTTGGTAAATTTTGATTGTGATAGCTAGGTATGAGTAATTACATGTTAAGTCTGCCACATCGGCCAAGGATAGGGACTTGGTGTCTTTATATTTCTCAGACAATTTATATTTCTTGGGCTAATTTTTAAGTTTGAGTTAAATTTACGATTTTTTTTTATCACGGTATCAAAATCAGATACCCGATCCGATAGTTTACGATATAGATAGATAGATATATCCATTTATGTTGTTCACGTAAATGTGCAAATTTGTCCGTACAGAAAGTGTTGAGTCTCCTCACTCAGCTAGGGAATAGGGAATTTGATTTCGTTATATGACTTGGTATAAACCTCACCTCGTAAATCAAGATTCATTTCATTACCATATTATAACTCAAGAAATAAGTAATACTTTATTTTATTTTTTTGCAGTCAAAGTATTGATTAGAAGTATGCCAAACGCATATATATTATAGAAATAGAGTAGTCCACTAGGAAATGATAGTCCACTTTTTGATTAAGTCATCCTCATGCACTTAATTAGGAAATATTCAAAGTTCCACATGCAAAATCGTTATCAATATTAACTTTCTCCCATTATAGAGAGAGTCAATATTTCCTTTTTTCTTTCTGGAAATGCCAACAAAAACAAGTGCCTAAAAAGATCATTTAATATGGATTTAACTTAATTATTTTGTTTTTTCAATATTGTGATTTGTGAGTCTGAATAGGTCTCGCCATTTAACGGGACTTGTTGAGTTTCAAAAAGATTTAGTGATATTTTTTTTTTTTTAGACTTGAAATATTATACATACAATAATATTATAAAATATATTAATTATATCATCAACGTTGTTTAATATATTATAGTATGTTACTCCCTCCATTTCAAATTAATTGACTTGTTGAGATGTTTCACATTCTTTAAGAAAAGAAGATTAAGACATAAATTAGGCATAACTTTCCATTTTTATCCTTATTAATTATGATTAAAATAATTAAACATTAATTATATAACTAATTACAATACTAACTAATGAAGGGTAAAATTGGAAGAACATTCTAAAAGTAATCATGAAGATTGAACAATTAAGTTAATTTGAAAATGAAAAATGTATTAAGTATTCAATTAACTTGAAATGGAGGGAGTATTTCTTTTACTCACTTTTTATGTGACGACTCATCCACATATACAGTAGACACTAGTTGTTATTATTCGTTAACGCACTCGATGATGTAAAATCTTGTGTCAATCTTTAGTCAAAACAATTTTGGTTTTTATATACTCACTTATAGCAAACTTGAACTTTTGCAAGAATATCAAATTCTTCAAGATATGTTTTAAAAAAGAAATAATACAAATAAAAAGAAAGAATAGCACTATATGAGTTTGACTGCGGAACTAGAACGCAAAACTAGGTAATCTTTTTAGAAATTGAGTGCAAGTGACTAAATAATTAAATTAAAACAACGCATCAAATTAAATGCGTTGATTGACTTCCAAGAAATAATAAGGGTAGCAAAAGTGGCCTTCAAAGTCTTACTATCCTTTTGAGATGACTACACTTGTTTCATTCTCATAAATAATAAATTATTTCTTGGAGGTTTATATTATATTAGTACTCTCTTTGTTCTTAATTACTTGTTCATTTTTGAACTGACATATCTATTAAGAAAATAATGATTGATGTAGTGAATTTTCCATTTTACCTCTATTAATTATGAAGTAGATGAACTAAAAACCTTAAGATTTTCAAGAAGTTCTACCTTTTTCAAAGTAATTAATTGAAGATATAATAGGTAAAAAAAATTGCCCTTTCTTAATTTGTCAAAATGGACAAGTAATTAGGGACAACTAAAAAAGGAAAGGTAGATAAGTAATTAGGGAAATAAGGAATACTAAACTTCATTTAATCAAATAGGGATAGTGTGATAAAATATATCAATAATTGTTTTCTTAATGGGTATATCAAGTCAAACAATGACAAATAAAAATGAAGGGATTATAATTTTATAATATCGAAAGTCTTATTAATTTGAAAAGTCAAAGTTTGGATTTGGACTTTTATAATTTGAAGTTAAGCTTTGCTAAAATCGATAATTCTAGATCTATGTTTGAATTTGAAATTCATTCAAACTTCAAATCTTCATAAATGAGGTTTGAAATTATGTTTGCCAAAGCTTAACTCGGACTCACAATTTAGATTTCTATCCTGCATGTTCGGAATTTTTAAAGATTATTTTTGGTAGAAAAGGAAAATTATTTTATTATTGAAGTTGCATCGATACAATAGGGCTGGCTACTTCTAATGCAACGTAATTGTTCAAATCATGTGGACAAATCTATATCTATATATTATAATAAAGCTGGATATTAAAACGGTGATGTGGCGCTCTCTAAGAGCTTGATTCTTATTTATCTTTTTTTATGGTTTTTTTTTTTTGACATTTTTCTCTGATTTCTTTCAATTATTTTATTTTCTTACCTCTTCAATTACATAAATTTTACTCTTAATAAATATTAATAATGTTCATAACTCCTAACCTTTCATATTGATAACCATCAAATAATTTAATATACAAATTCATGACATCTCAAAATCACACTTATAAAAACCTATTTTGAGACATATGTGATGATTATTTTATTTTTTACATCAATCTATATATATATAAATCTGAATCTAGAATTGTTGATATGGCATGCCTCTAAGAGCTAGAAAAATATTTATCTTTTTTTGTGGTTTTTTTTTACCATTTTTCAAATTTTAAAATATAAAAAATGTCACTTAAATATTGAAGATAGTCACAATTAAAGTCATTCAATTATAATTCCTCTAATGTACGTTATTTATCTTTTCATATTCGTATGTTACTAATTATTTTACTAACTATAAATACTAAAGCAAATGTCTTACACTGCACAACATTCTGTCTTTTTCATTCATAATTTCCTTTCAATCTTTCTTCTTTTTATTTTGCTTCTTTTCATTCGAAACTCTTTTTCCAAGAAGTTTCTTTCTTCTTTTTTCCTTTTTTTTAATTGTTTTTTATTTTAGCATTAACAATGTTGTCTCCACATTTATTATCTTTGTATGTAATTTTCATGCCTGATTTTTATTTGTTAGAATATGGGAGAGAACAACATATATATGACCTTATTTGTGAAAGGAACTCGTCGGGATCAAGTTTGAAGAATATCAATCATTAGCGATATAACAAACTTTATCTATGTGTATTTTTTCTGTTGCAAGCTTGTATATAGATATAGTGTGAATTCAAATGTAACAAATTTTATTTTTCTAAGGTAAATGCCCTGTTTTAAATTTAAGAAATAAAATATTAATTTTACTTCAAATTATTATTAGTATTATTATTATTATTACTATTATTATTATTATCATTATTATTATTACTATTATTATTATTACTATTATTATTATTATTATTATTATTATTATTACTATTACTATTATTATTATTATTACTATTACTATTACTATTATTACTATTATTATTACTATTATTACTATTACTTATTATTACTATTATTATTATTACTATTATTATTATTATTATTATTATTATTACTATTATTATTATTACTATTATTATTATTATTATTATTATTATTATTATTATTA